>NC_057783.1:5664606-5964606 GCF_014825855.1 Bombus pyrosoma
TCCTTGCAGTGTTCACGACAAGAAATACGTGTCGCACAGCAGAGACCCTTACGCAAAGTACGAAAGCTACGATGGTCCAGCGGGTGGATACAGCGAACGAGAAAGAGTCCCGGAAGCGCATCAGAGCACGTCCCACTATCATCATTATTCCAGATACTCTGACGTGGCGCCGAAGTAAGTGTTGGAACAAGTCACTTCGGATCTGTCGGTCGAAAACTTCTTGAAGCGAGAGCATTATTCGCCCTTCGTGAGATAAAGCACCTCGAAAGAAATTACATTGAGAGATTGCTTGGCTGAATCATAGCGTCGTTTTGGGAGCACGCTGAATTTGTGAGTTATTTCTTTGTCGTATGAGGATCACAGCAGGGAAAGCGTGATAAGTATATTTTTGTTGGTTTTTTAATTTTATCCGTTAAGTTCAACGACGCGAGTCTTCTAAAAATAAGCGATGAATCGGCAGAATTTCATGGAAGCCAAACACACGTTTATTAAGACAAGAAGTATTGCTGTCTTTATTTAATTTAGAGTTCTTTAGAGAGACGCTGTGTTCCAAAACGAAGTTCAGTCTACGGCTTTATCAGGGAATATTTCGAAGACAGGCGCTTGTTTGAAAGAATAGTGCTGCCGCTTTAAGGTTCTCTTCTCTCTTTCTATTCATTTCGGATCGTCATCTTGCAATATTTGAATGAAGATGGAATGGAAAAGAAAATAAAAGTCTGTTAATGTTGTCCATATCTAGCGAAGCGGAGAATGCGTTCTTGGGGGTTGTCAGAAACCTCTAGGGGTTGTTTCTCACGAGTATCGCGAGCTACCACGCTCTTGAACGATTCTGGATTCAATAGGTGTCTTTTTGTTTGAAATCGACGATTTTCTCCTTTCATTTCTCCGGTTCACTAGTTCATCTCTGGTTTATTTTACAGTTCCACCCCCACGTGGCGAAGCCACGAACATACCGCCCCCTCCAAAACAGAACCTCACAATAAAGTCTTTAGCATATCCGTAGAAACGCAGTAAGTCTTGCAAAACATCCAATTTGGACCGAGCAAAAATCTTAAACACAGCTTTCTGTGACACGTTACGCAATTTTCTTCTTATTTTACTTACAAACTTATTGTTCTCTCGGCTCCTGTATCTCGGCGCCTGATCTCTCACCATCACCGATCTTTTTCATTTATCTCTCTTTCTTTCGTTTCCTTTTTTTCTCTCGTTTCCCTTCATCGGTGAGCAGGGTTCCCACTCATCGCGCGAAATTCTTTTTCTCACCTTTTTTGTTTTCACCGATTCTTCCGAACCGCTCGATTTAACTCGAGGATGGGATCAAGCTCTCTGTGTAGAAACTCGCACGATACTTGTTCAGGTCAGTGGCGACATTTCAAATTTCAACAGTCCCAATGTAGCTGTAAGTACTTGTCGAACCACGTACGACTCGAATTGTATATTCCCTATTTCTCTCCCTATTTGTAAATCGAAACGGATAAAGAAGAAATTTTACCGATGTCCTGTCTCTTGTACTTTGTATGATAACCTAATCATAGATAAAGTATCTCGTCTTTTCCCGCATCGTATTGCTCTACCACCAACCATCGAAGATGTATGAATTGCATGATCTACCTTGTACAGTATTTATCATTGAAGAATCGAACATCTTGAAAGGGTCAAGTAGCTTCATATGAATGTAAAAGATTGAGTATTTAAAATCACTTAGAATCACTTGGAATTATCCAATCTAGAAATTATTAGAAATGTCTACTTGACCCATTCAACAACTCTGGTAAATTAAAATAAATGAATAAAATAAATTTTATTCATCCATTTATGTTACTATAAATTTTACTTTTATCGAATAAAATGTATCGTTCACTCTTGTTGAGTATTTGTAAAGGGTTCGAGCGTGTCTTGTTAGATTCAGCGCGGTCCCATCCATATCATAAATAATGATACTGTTATCGAAATGAAAAAAAAAAAAAAAAAGGAAAGAAGAACAGAAACCTATAAAAGTATCGTTGTGAGGTGCAGAATGTTGTTGACACCATGCAAGTTATTCTTGATCCCGTCCATACATCTCATGCAACCCCGTTGGTCACGCTTTTTTTCCCGGTTATTTCCAGGTGAGTGGGAACCTTGCGGGGGGGCAACTTCTCGCGTCTCTCGATACGCCTCTGCACGTAAGTCGCAAGACAGATTGTTATCAATTGTGTCTCCGTACTTCTCGTTTTCCTTAGTTCGTTCTTTTTGTTCAACTTGTTTGCGTCGCAAGCAAATAGCTTCGCTAGAGCTTTCGCAGGAATAAATAAAAAAAAGAAAAAAAGGAAATTGTGTCAGGTCGTTGGCGATCGTGATGATCGAATAAAAGTGACTCGCGTGGTATCAGCGTTGTACCTACACCGCCACTGCCACAATCAGTCCAATCGTGTTCGATAAAACATACGTACAAAAGGATTTTTAAACGAGCATGCGTAAAAGTATTATTACGAATTCGAGTCACCTTTCTTTTCTTTATTTCACAGGAGAATCACGGTATATAAGATTTACTTTGATTTCGCTTCAGCAGCTTCGTCATTCGTTTGTTCGCTAAGGCATACGTACGCTATGGCAAAAGATAACTCTCTTCGAGAATATTTTTTATTTTTTATTTTTTTTTTTTTTCTTTGTGTTCGTTACTCGACACGTTTGACGAAGAATAGAGAGTAAGCTACATTATTCGAATTTCTCCTGCGTGGTTTTGCTGATCGAAGGGGTATTTTTTCAGAAATTGTGACTTCCCTAATGGTGGTCCTCCTGGATACCAACCAGCTGCTGCTGCCGCTCCGCCTCCGCTTAGCACGGAATACGAGCGACCGCCTCCCTATTATTATTATCCTGGGCCAGGGTGAGTTGCGCCGCAGTTTTTAGTACCTCGATATTCACAGACGTGCGTTTCAAATAATCCACACTAATTGGTAGGCCGTGAATGTTCGTGCAGATTCATAATTTTCTGAACGTGACTAAAGAAATCGAGTCTAAATAGAAATTTACGAACACGCACTTTACTTTGGAGATATATGAAGGCCACAGGTGAAGAATATGATCAATCGCATTTCCTGTCTTCTATGAAAGCGCAATTTTAAAATTCAATATATATTGTGAACCAATAAAAACTACCTTCCCTCTTGACTTTGGCATTATATGTATTTTTGTCATCTTCCTGAACATTTAGAAAAATGAATCTATCATACTTTTCCTACGTGGTCTTCACATATTTTTACATACTGTGTGTATTGCGTGCATGTTTTCTATACGCGTTTGAGCACTTCGAATCGCTGTGTATCGTGTTAGTCACTCGCATAATGACAGAAAGAGAAAAATTTATGATATACGCGATATTAAATTTATATTAAATCGACATCAATGTAAGAATACTAAACCTTCCACTAAAAAAGTGTAAATGATATAAAAGATGCTTTCCTAATGATTTTCAGGGACACAAATTAGGAAACAAGTGCCGTGGCATGCACAAAAGTAGCGCTGTGTAGCGTGGCTACCCACAGTCTCACCCGCAGTTACAAAAGGACGCTCAAAAGGAAAGAGAAATCCGGATGCAAGCGAGACTATGTCTAATTTGTAGCGTTCCTGTTTGAGCGTGCCACGGACCGTGCGAACGGCGAAATCAATTAAAGACCAAGTTTGATACACAGACTGAGGTAGGCTAAATGGATCCTTCGGCGAGCCGCAAATAGTGTGATCAATGTGTGCGATTCGTTTCGTTTAGTATTATTTCTTAGACATCGTGCGTATCACGAGAAAAACGTTACATTATGTCCAATACTGCTCTTTTTTTTTCTTTTTGTCGTCTGCAGTTTCTCTCTTTTTTGTTTTAATAGCGCTTGGACGTTTTTCCCCTACCTTCTTTCTCGTTTTCTTTTTTTATTTAGTTACTCGCTTTATCTTTTTAGTTTTTTTTTTTTTTTTTTTTTTTTATTACGAGACGAACTGTAATGAAGCGATGATTTTCATCGTATGTGCTATGTTAATCGTTGGACAATCGATTTCTAACACGACTGAATATATATCGTTTACCGCCGTTCTTTTTGTTTTTTTCTGCGATATTTCTTCCATAAAATGCCATCGTGACCAAGGTCTTTTCTACTATTATCATCGATCCGCCTTCGAGATTCGCGCGTGTTGTGTCACACGCGGAAATTAATCCTTAACTCTCGAAAGCGCGTCGATTATTATACGTTTTATCGTTGCTTGAGAGGAATCCTGAAACTCTGCAAGGAAATTTTTCTGTGAAATCTTAGTTCACCTCGGATGTTCAGTTCCTAATTATAAATACACAGGATTGAAATCATCGTCTGCATTAACCAGTATTAATATTAAAAAAAAAAAAAGTTCATTATCGTGCCTCCCTTGTTGACCCACTGGCGTACGCTTCTCTTTCACTGAACAATCTCTCTTCGTTCAGAAATTAGCGAACATGTATATAACATTCAGCCGCTTGTGTCTTATGAATTTTCACCGTCTTTTACGTGAACTGCCTACCAAGGAACAACAACTAAGTACACAGAATGACTATGATGACAAATGGCCCTGCGCCAATACGTCGATCGATGAACCGGCGTATAAAAAGGAACACGTGCGATCGATTCGAGCATGAGCCACTTGTTTCTACGTTTATTATAATTAATCATATTATTATATAAAATTATGAAGATATCGTAAGTTCGATTAACTAGTTTCTCCAAAGCAATCATTGTCAAGCACAAGTTAGAGTATATTGCACGAGATATTACTGTACTCGACGACTTCCAAACTGTGTTGAATCATTCGCAGCAAGGAGCGTACATGGAGATTCGTTCATGAAATTCTGTTCGACTCTGAACGACACACTGCCCTCTTGAACGAGTCGCGTTCAACAAGAAAATTCACGTAGAACATCGAATCCTCGGATTACATCGATCGCACACTTTCCTCGTAACGGAATATTCGCGAAGATTTCTCGCAATCTCGAGCACTTAACAACGCCATATTTAAATGCCAAACGACACTCTTTAAAACGTGGACCGTGGATGTCGAACGTGTACGCTGCTGGTTCGAATTCTACGGTCCACGCGTCCTCGATCTTGCTGGATCGTTCGTAGATATAAGAAAATCCTGAAACCAACTTCCTCTTGGTCACACGCCGGAACCGCTCGTTCCACGATGACGGAAGTTAGTTTCATTGCAAGATCACCGCTGCAAAATACTCTATGTACATGGTTCTTAAGTAGACGTTTTTTCTTACTATTAACTTTACCGTGTAATTTACCGATCTAAGCTCCTAGATATTTCCACGTCGCATAGAGAGGTTGTACGCGTGTTCATTCATGTGTCTACGCGACGACGAAATGTCTTGACGAGCATATGCAACATCCGTACAGTACTTGGATCGTGAAGGATGAACCTTTCTTCGTGGAGGTTGTCACTCCCATTTTAAAGAAGCTCGTTCTTCTACTCTGTAAGTTAGAGGCTGCTTAGGGGACGGTGAAACCTCCCGCCAAATGAAAGTCTTTTTGAAAGCTCTGTAGTACGATTAGAATAATTAACTCTTTGCAGTTCAGTAATCTCTGGACTACAGATATTTATACATTTATGAGATATTCGATGATATACGGAATTTGGAATTTAAAAATGTTCGGAATGCATGTTCATAGTCTGTAGAGATACACAGAATATCGAAAGGCTTCCATTGCGACTAAAATTTCTTCCTCGGAACTCGTCAACGCGAAAACTGAGAACTACCAGTGACACCAGCGTGGCGTCATTAGCGGTCAACGTGTCGATACTTGTCACGTGAGACGAGCCTCTCTGCTCGTTTCTCCAATCGTGATTCGCAAAATCAAGAAATCTGCGGTAAATATCTACAGTCTAGTGGTTACGTTTCATCTAGGAATATAAGTAAAGCGACAAATGCGACGAACATCTAGTTTTTAAAAACCGTGAATCAATGTACAAGCTCAATCTGTAAACGACTGCAAAGGGCTAAGCGAAAGTTAAGCGTTTGAAATTTCGAATTTAGATACTTTAGGAATTGAAATACCCATTGGTACAAGCTCATATGAATAGAATAGAAGAGTCTGAGATGAATTTGTACCAATCGGTGTGCGGAGTCTCTTGTTCGTAGGTCGATGATTTCGACGATAAGTTTCTAAGTGTTTCTCACCACTTCGGACTCTAGAATCCAATGAATTACTGTACCGCAAATGGGAGGCATCAGGATGTTGCATTATCCGTAGAGAACCTGTTTCACATAGTCGTTGCTATTGCGCGCAGCGAGTTTTAACGTTAACATTATACGGTAGATTACGCCGCCCATGCGACGGTCTTTCATTCGGCCGTTAGCAGATTGCCAAAAAGAAAAAAAAAAGAAGAAAAAGAAATATGAAAAAAAAACGCAAAAAAAAAAGAACAAAAGGATACTTTCCTCGTACGTTGTATGAAGGCGTGAGAAAGTGGGAGCACAAAATCTTAGAATCTTTTAAAGAAAATAAAAACAGCGTAGATAAGAGAAGAGAGAGTAAGTGAGGATCGCGTGAAAGGTAGATCCATACCTCTGTATGATTGTCGTATAAAAATAGGGAGAAAGGAGAACGAGAGAAGGAAGCTGGCGTGAGGAGAACACGATTTTTTCCCGCTCTATCATTAACTGTATTAACATACACATCTAGCATAGTGGAAAGTAAGCTACGTTTTTAGCGTAATATCGACGGAAACACAGATATCATCGTTGTTGTATGTATGGGAAATTGAGGAACCGTGATGTCCTTTTCCTTCCTCCTTTTTTTTTTTTCTTTTTTCATTGTCTAAGAATGTTAAAGAAACACGTAATAATCGATTGCTGTGTGTGGACACGCAAGACTATTTTATCCGGTTGACTATATTAGCCATGTCTCGTAACGAAAAATAAACAGAGTCGCATGAGAACGAGCCCGGAGAACGAGTGCCGTGTATAGAGATTCGTGTCAATCGGTCACGAATCATTGAAAATGATAAATTACGATTGTCGCGTGCCGTCGAAAGGCACCGCGGAAACCAATTTTTCTGGTGCTATTTTTATATGGGATACGTAGCGACGATTTCATGTCGGGCACTCCTTCTCTACATTTTTCTGAACGTGTCGTATAAAATATGACATGGGAACTTCGAACCGTTGTGAAGAAGGAACACTCTTTTTACCGCCTTCTAGAAACCACGGGACATAAGTTGAGAGTTTTCTATCATTCTTGTGGTTAGCTCACCTTTCGATAATCTACGTTCTCAGTTCTGTTGGATCGTGTCCGTTATTACAAAATTTCAGCAATATCTTAGGAATATTTAGAAGTGTCTGCCTCTTATTCATAGTAGTCGAATTTATACGGTGCAATATTTTTGTAGAAATTTATTCCAGAACAATATTTTTTAGAAATTTATTCCAGGCTAATATTTTTTAGAAATTTACCCCTAACATTTGGTACAGTTCTAATAATAATAAAAATAATGTTTGTATTTTCGATAGTAGGTCCGTACGCATTGCATTAAAAACATAATCCTGTTGAATCCACACGCTGCTGCAAAATCGCAAATAGTGAATGGAAATCTTTAAATTTAATTCGATGATTTTACAAAAATTGTCTCATTAGTTTATAGATTTCTTACATGATTTTAGATGAATTTATGTAATTCAAATAGCAATATACGAGCTTTAAACTCATTAAACACTAGTGAATTATTACCTTCTATACTACTAAAATTCATTACTATTAATACAGACTAAAATAATTAATTTTCTGTACTTTGATTTGTTTCTAATATGTCAAAATGTATTAAAAAATTAATTATTTTAGCTTACGATTTCGATTTCGAGCATATCTCGTCTGCATCAAGCCTAAATATTTCGATAGAAAGAATAAGATCGATTTAATAAATACGTAGTTCTCTAAGTAGTATGAGAATTTAAATGACAGACACGGCTTACACTTAAAGACGTAGATTATCATCAGGTGATATACGCGTTTGAAATGATTTATTATATAATTAAAGGTATTTATACTTTGAAAAGGTATCGTTCAAGAGTTTCCTTGCATTTTCTTATCTGCTCAATATCTTCGAAACGCCCATAACGTTGGGACATGGGTGTTCTTTTTCGTTTCTTTTGCTGAACTTCAGCAGCCATTCCATCGGAATCGTTTCATAGAAAACCACGTAAGGAATCAAAGATATTGTTGGATTCTCCGTGACTCTCTAAAAAACGTATTCCGTTCCGAAGAATGTCGAATCTTTGATCGGAGATGTGCAAGTATGCGTATGTGGTGTATGCCATCAACTATGGTGTTTTTACGATTCACCGATTGTGTTTGTTAAAATTAACTATTATTATTATTACTATTACAATGATTATTATTATTATTATTATTATTATTATTATTATTATTATTATTATATTATAAAATGAGTGTATCACAGTTTAAATATATCTATTTTATATTAAATCATCAACACCGTGGACTCATTGAAAAGATACTCTGCACAAATATTTCAGGTATATAAAATACTTTTATCATAATTAAAGACCACAGGGGGAAGGCTTGATAAGCACAATTTTGTTGTAAAAATTTTTCTTCTTGATTTTTATTTAAAACGATTTACCTTGATATAACATACTTAAAAAAAGAAAAAAACGTATTCAGTACAAAGATGCAAATAGCCATCGAAGACGAAGCTATAAAGTTGAAAAGGAATTTCTCTTCAGAACTGATGTATCGATAGTCTTTTGGCAAATATTTTCCAAAAGAACCCCACAAACAAATTTACTAGAAAGGCAGTTTTGGTAATGTGTAATTGATTGATATTGAATCCTAAGATTGCTCTTGTGTGAAAAGCAAAAATATAATTTACTGTATCTTTTGCCTGTGGTCTTGAATTAGCATATACATAATTTACACAGGCATATGACAAGATGCATTAACATTCCATAGCTGTTCAACGTGTTTCAGATACGTGCTTAACGTTTCAGGCTTAACGATAACGATCAGTCACTGTCCACTCGATTCCTATCATCAACAATTAATTCTGTTATCTTTACCCCATTTACGCATCACTCGAATGATCTGTTCCACTTGTGAGTTCGAGGTATTCTTCAAAAGCTGTACGACCTCAGGTAAGAGCTCTCTAAAAATGGCATTAAAAAGGTATCATATATTTGCAAAATAACGAAATGCTTTTTTTATGGAAAAAAAAATGATTCTTCAAAGTAAGAGCGCTCACTTTGATTGCCTTTCAGCTACGATATATTGAAAAGTGCCGCAACAAGCACCACGTTTCCCTTCCCAATTTTCTGGACTTGGATCCATTCGTTCCAGCATGTCGAACGCTTTTGCCGCATACCAAAATTCACCGACTTTGTAACAATCATTCGCGATCAATTGGAGCAAATTAAACGACTCCGTCGTCGTGTCCATTTTTAGATACAAGTCCCAGGCTAACTGAGGTTTCTTGTTCATTATGTCTAAATCAGAATAAGAAAGAATAATATAGAAATAATCGACCCCTTGATTATCATGTTCTATGATATTCTCAAGTGAAGAATTTTGAAAGTTATAATGTAGTTTGTGCTGACAGTGATTTTCATTGAGGGATTAAAGAAGAATTGAACAATTAAAGCAGACTTTTTGTTATAAATGAGACGTCAAGAGCAAAAGTGTAAATGACTAATCTTTCCTAAATATGAGCTTCTCCTGTTAGTCTGGCTTAAGAAGTTGCACTGGTCATACAAAACAAAGCCAGTCATTGCACTAAGTATTTCGTACTCGTGTCTAGTTTAAATAGTGAATTACTTAATTTGCTAAATATCGAAGTTCACTTTTGCTATCAATACCTCAAGTACGATATAATTTGCCTTCACCAAAGTGGAATTATTATCTATGCCATGAGTACGACTCGATATTACGTACAAGGCAAGTTATTAAGATTAAACATTATTTCTCGATCACTCACAGCAGTGCGCCAATAGGCTGATGTAAATGTAATCATTCTTGTATTTCTCATTTCTTATGTTTGAAAACGCCTCTTCCGCCTCTTTGAAATAACCCGCCGCGGCTTGTGCCTGAGCGTAATTGAAGTTGAAGTTGTCTTCGTTGGAGAAGTAAGTTTTTATCGAATTCAAATACACCAGGACTTCCTCGAACTGACGATAGAGGAAGAAACAGGAGGCCATGCATTGTCTGCCAGGTATGGTATCGCATTCTGACGCCGAAGAACCCACTAATTGAAAGTATTGTTGCGCCGTTTTTACGTTATCGCGCTAAAAACAATTTTCTTAATTAACTCACATAGTTTGCATTTTAGTTGCCGTTGACACTTACGGAATTCGTTTCCTGCCCCATTACCGCGTTGACTATCCCTTTCAAGATGTACTCCTGTGGGACAGCCGGTTCAAGATCTTTGATTAATTCGAACGCTTCTTGCACGTTGTCTTGTCTCAAGTAATAAATTACCAGATTCAGTCTGGCTTCCGGTATAACGTCCACTAAATTCGGCAAAATTTGCAACGCACCTTCTCCGCCCTTAAATACCTAAGATAAATTAATTCCCTTAGGTACGTATTAATTATAAATTTATTTTACCCGAATCCGTAAAGATGTCCACGATTTGGAAAAATTCTGTAATGTTACGTACGATTGTATTGTGATGTATAAAATGGTTCGAATATTTTCTAACGTTACGTACGACTGTGTTGTGACGTATGAGATCGTGACTGAAGCTGAGAGAGTTGGACATCTTATCTATCAGCTGCTTCATCTCATTTTGTGCGGCGTTACCATTGTACAGGCGGAAATGATTGCAGGCTTTTAAGTTTATGGCGATCGCACTATCAGGATACTTCTGTAGATAAACCTGAAGAACTTCTTGCGCCACATCATAGTAATCCAATTTGTAGTAGCACAAGGCAACGTATACATTTAGCGCGAAGTAATCTCTGTAAAAGGAACATGGTCGAGTAAAGTTTTCGAAGATAAATCGTGTGCAATTGTCTTCGGTTAGAAAGAATTATTCATATCATGGGAATAATAGGAAAAGGATGCAGGAAATGGGTACCTGGAACTTTTTAACTCTCTGATCAAATGCACATCGGAACTTTTATCGCCTAGATTTTCGTTAATGCTATATATACTCGAATCGTCGCTATCAAAGTCCCTAAAGATAATTTTATAATTTGAAATATCGATATTCCAATTACTTATCAAATAGAATAAAGACAGTTGGATGACAACCTGTTCTCCAGTAGGATCTTTTTATAAACATCGATAGCCTCTTGATAATGAGCCCGTAAGTAATGAATAGAAGCCAAACTAAGTTGATCTTCGATCATATCCTCCAACGTATGATGGTATTCCATCAATTTTGCTTCATTCCCCATCTTGTGCGCTAAGTGAAACAACAGTCTGTTCTTCAATTTACTGTGTGGAGCATCTTCCAGAATTTGTTGAGACTCAGGGTACATGCCAAGATAGAAATAACAACATGCTAAGTTCGTCGACGTATCCGCCGGTGCTTGATCTTTCCTTCTTAAATTCTCGTAAATTTTTGACGCACGTTTGTAGTCTCCTAAGTGAAAAGCGCAGTAGCCCATCCATAATTCGGAATTTACAGTAGTTTCTGAGGCATTGTTGTACTCCAAAAGCGTCAAAGCGCCGGTGTAATCGCGCTTCTCCAAAAATTCCTCTAATTTTGGTGTTCTTTTGTCTGATGCGGACTTTCTCACTCCTTCAGAAGCAGCTGGCTTCGCTCTTGATAGTATCTGTTACGAGTATTCAGTGCGTAAAGAGTTAAAATACTTTCGTTTTAGGAAGATTTATAGAGCGAATAAAATATAAATAGTGCAAAGGGTTGAATGTGTATAAGAAAGTGATTTTTAAAACACTGGCGAATAATATAATTTAAAAAGAAAAAAGAAAATACGATGCACGATGCAATGTTTACCATTTTTAGTCACCGTTGCTAATAGATACGGAAATTTATTGATTACCATATGGTTGTAAAAGCGAATACAGACGTGTTATCATTTGCTCAGTTTAGATATAAATCTCTTTTTTGCACAAAAAGCTTATTTACTAGATAAAATAAAATTTTGATGTTACGAAAATTGTAATTGCGTAATTTAAAAATTTGAAACTGAAATTTTTAATTCTTTTACCTACAGGTGTCAGTTCAGTGGCGATAGAATTCCCGAACTTTTACTTAACAGTTAATGGTACCTTTATTTTTAGAAATGTATTCATACAAAAACAGATAAATTTTGCGACTCAAAATGTTTGCATTATCGTCGAACTTAAATGCATGATTACTGAAAAATAAATATTTTATATCTATGAGATGTATGAACGAAATAGAAAAACTTTTGATCTTTAGTTGTGCATGAATTTGAATGGACTGCACTTTAGACGTGAAAAATTGGTAGTTGAAAAAGTTCTCGTTTGACTGGAACCACGTCAAATTGATAGAAAACAAAAATTGTCAGAACGCGACCGACTGTCGTGGAGGTTACATCGCCGGTGGTGTTTGCGTATTTCTTTTCGTAATGTTGGAAGGTGTCAAACATGTTTTATTAGTGCTTTCTGGTAAAGGTGGTGTTGGAAAATCAACAATCAGCACACAATTGGCACTTGCGCTCAAAGAGTCGGGTTTTCGAGTAAGTTTGAAAAATTTTTTGAATTGTAGGTTAGATTGCTTACATATCAAAAATTTTATAGGTTGGTTTGTTAGACGTTGATCTCTGCGGACCTAGTGTGCCTTATCTGTTGAATTTGGAAGGCAGAGATGTTCATCAATCATCCGATGGGTATTAAATATAATTACCATTTATTGTTATAAAAATTGAAAAATTTTTTGTAAATTTTTTAAAAAGATTGTTACGTATTTTCCTTCGTGTTTGAATGTATTTTTCACAAAATATTATTATCTACTTATGTTATTATTATTTTATTACATAGATGGATACCAGTGTTTGCAGATAAGGAGCAAAAACTGGCTGTCATGTCGATAGGATTTTTATTAAAAAATCAAGATGAGAGTATTGTTTGGAGAGGTCCAAAAAAAACTGGAATGATTAAACAATTTTTGACTGATGTTGTTTGGCAAGATATTGATTATTTAATTATTGATACACCACCAGGAACTTCGGACGAACATATTACTGTGATGGAAAACTTAAGGTGAGATTTCTTCCTTACTTAAGTATTAGTGAGATGGTTAAATACTTAAATGTTATGTGTCATATTAATTGTGAAAGAAATTGTCAAAAATATTCCATAGCTTTGTAATACTCCTGTCATGTGCTTTTGGACTCTCACATGTGACTATGATTAATCATCATGTGACATTCAAATGAAGTGTATTTCTTGTTAGATAAGCATTAGTCATGAGATTGATAAGCTTATACACACACTCTGTTTGAATGCATGTTAATGAGGATATAACATATAATGATGTATCAGAATGAGAATTAATTATATTCTGCTTTTTGTGCTTTCAGAAATGTGAAATGCGATGGTGCACTAATAGTAACCACCCCACAAGCAGTTGCAGTAGATGATGTTTTACGAGAAATAACATTTTGTAGGAAAACTGGAATCCATATATTTGGGATTATTGAAAATATGAGTGGCTTCGTCTGTCCATCGTGTTCAGTCAGTATAAACTATTGTCGTACATTATAAAAGCAAATTTTTTATTTCAATTTACCAGGAACGCTAATTCTAGGAATGTACAAATATATTTTCCGCGGGCGGAGGAATAGCGCTTTCAAAAATGGTGAATGTTCCATTCTTAGCAAAAGTGCCTATAGATCCACAAGTTGGGAAATTAGCAGCAACTGGCCAAAGTGTCCTGGTAACATTACCTGATAGCCAGGTAGCGCAAGTATTCCGAAAACTAGTCGAAGAACTTACTCAGAGCAAGGAGGCATGAAAAATTTGATCTCGTATGCACGGCGTTTCCAGTGAAATACAGTACTTGCTCGTGATGACAAAATTAAGTTTGGCCCTCTGCAAACTATCGCATTTTTTATTATTTCGTATTAAGACTAAATAAGGTAAATTGATTTGAAGACAAGAACACTTAAGTTTTGATGAAAAGTATAATTTCATGACATTATAATAGATATACGAAAATGTAAAATATCTGCATTACATACAAATAATATATAGGATCGCAAAGGATTTGTTTAATTGCATTTTGTACAAAAGAGGTAAAGTGTACGTGTATAAATATAACGATTTTTATATGGCAGCATTTATAGGAAATATAAAGAGTTTCTTGCACATTGCAAAGGATATACATATGTGTACATGTAATCCTGTATCATTGTTAATGGGAACAAGTAAATACACTTTAAAGCTTTTGTATAAGAATGTGAATAGATTAATGTACTATTATATAATGTATATACATCGAAATCTATAAATTTGTGCATCGCTCTATTTACAGATATTTTTTTTTAAGTCGATGTTATTCAATTATTTACGGTTTTTAACTGTTGTACACATATTCGAAAATAAAAAAATATATTTTCCCCCTACTCTGATGTTTATTACAAAGTATTTAAAAAATTACTGATCCGTTATTCGTTTTATGTAAGCTGTCCAAAGTTCTTCCTTGTATTTTAATGTGGCAGCCAATTTATCTTCCGCTTCGGTAATACCTCTACCCACTACAGCTAAATCAGCTCCAGAATTAACAACAGATTCTGGAGTGTTGTATTGCTGTCCCAAGTCATCGGAACTTTTCAATATTTTTACACCAGGTGTCAATTGAATAAGTCCCGGACTCTCGAAAATATCCGATTGACAAACAACTCCAATTACCATATCCGAACTTTCTGCCATACTTATAGCATTCTGCACGTATTGATCAATTGTCGTCAATGCTCCTTTGGAGGACATTTCTGCTACGACAAATAGACCGCGAGGTTCGCTTATGTTTTTAAAACTATTTTTGAAGGTATCTATGATACTTTGACCTGCGATCACGTGCACCGTAACGACATCTGCCCATTGTGCAATCTTGTAAATCCCTTTTTCATACTGTAAACATACAGTATTGCCGATATCAGCAAATTTTCTATCCTCCATCAATAAAAAGTCATGCTTTTTAGCTAACTCTTTTAAACGCTTGATGAAATTATCACTAAAATCTTCTAATATATCTACATGAGTTTTTAACAACACTATATGTGGTCCTACTAAATCAGCCAACTCTATAACAGCATCTGCTTTAGTTAGATCTGCTGCTAAACATATAGTGGACTGCTTCGATTCCATTAGATTAAATAACTTAGAACCAATTGCATTTTTGCACCTATTGGCACGAATATGAAATGGAGTCTTCAATCGTATGTCTGAAATTTTTTAAGGTAAAGTACTCAAATTATTTAATACTTAAAATATATTAAATATCTTTTTACCTTGAGAAATGATTGGTGCTTGTGATGTTAATAAGTAATCAGTCACGTCTTTAACAATTTTAGGAGCAATTTTATTAGCTTTCAAGAGGTATGTCATCAGTTTTGTGGTTGTATAAAGACTTCTCATCACAATACCATGACTCTCTATATTTTTTTTACCGTTTTGTTCTCTGTCAATTACCACAAAAGCTTCCGTTACTTTTAATCCTTCCCCTCTTAAGATATCTACTGTCTCTAAAATACTGCTACCACTTGTAACTACATCCTCGATAATCACGCAACTATCTCCTGGCTCAAAATTCCCTTCTATAATTTTCTTTGTACCATATGTCTTTTTTTCCTTTCTCTTAATTAACATGGGCACATTAGAGTATATAGAAATCAATGTTGCTAATGGTAAAGCTGTATAAGGAACACCACAAATTTGTGCTACGTTTGGACATTCTTCTACAAATGGTAATAACATTCTAGCCACACAAATCTGCACATAGCAAATGTAAATATAACAAATATAAATTATTACATTTAGATGCATACAAATAATTGTAATTACTATAACAATAGAACTTACCATTACTTTTGGATGAGAGACTAATACTCTTAAATCAAAGTATATTGGTGTTTTCAGACCAACTTTGGTCACAAATTCTCCAAACTTAAACGCTCCTATATCAAAAAGTGTTAAAGCCAAATCTTCTAATCCACTATCCATGTTATTACGACTTCTGTTACTCAACTAATCTAGGAAAAAAACAGGTTAACACGAGATTATTTAGATATTAAGGTTAATCATATAACTTAATGTTATAGAACTTTTCATTTTGTATTTTATTTCTAATGTATTTCTAATTTCGCTTAACATAAAAATAAATTCAAAAGGCGTACAGAATAATTACGTTTAATATAAAATAGTAATCTCGTGATTCGTAATTATCACGTTCTCACTTTACTTCTCGATATCCGTATCAGCAAATAAACAATATTTGATACTGGTATCAAATAATTTCCTGGAAATCCATACTTTAATGCGCGCGAATTTGATGTTAATTTTATTTTTTCAAAATAAATTATTTCAAATTAATTATTATTCAAAATAAAATATTTATGAAATATTGCCTCAAAAATAAATATAATTGTAGGGATTTTTAGTCATTTATAGCGGTCGCGGGAATTTTGGGATTTTAAGAAAGGTAAAATGACTTAAGAGAAACCGTTTACGATGTAGTGGATTTTTAGATTAACTAATTGCCGGTATGAGTTGCTTCAATAGTAATCGATGCATCGTAAACCCTATCGTGGTGGTCTAAACCTTTAAGTAAGTCGGTGGGAGTCCGGGGTGCGTACACCAAGTACTCACTTTCCTTTACTCCACCGACTCGCGAATTGTTCTGAAAGTATTGTTTATCTATGTATGTGTTGACCTAAGTGGGAAAGGTTGACTTCGAAACGTGTAATCATTAAATCGCGATACGCCCCTCATTCTGTTAATTTTATCTATTTTAATCGTGAAAGTATGTAATCAGTTTCTTAAACTAGAGAACCCTTATTCTGTCATACAAAAAATTCTATCCTGTTCAATTAAATGAAAAATATTTGAAAAGAATATAAAATTGTTTAAATAATGAATAAATAATTAGAATAAAGGGATTAAACATTAATAAAAAATCAAGCACATATTAATAATATCCTCTTTATTTTCGTTATTCAATATTGCTGTTGTTATAATACGTGAAAACTCGGTTTTTGGAAAACTCGAGCCGATTGAATACGGTAAAAATACATTATCGTACTATGTGCGATAATATCCAAAATTGAATGTTTTTTGTATGTTTCCCCTGTTTTATTTGTTACCCCAACCCCAAAGACCTTTAACAAATCCTGTAAGACCAGCTTGACCTCCTTTCTTAGTTTGGTTACCAAGTTTTTCACTCAGATCAGGGAACTCAACCATATTGAAGGCTAAATCAAAGAACAGTGGTTTGCAGGAGATAGGTTGCATAGACGGTGGCAATTTGTAAACATTAGGTTGTTTTGTAAGAAGCGCATTATCTTCTCTGTACTCGTGTAAACGTTCATGCAGCGGTTTCTTCGTTTTTGTATATTTATTAACACCAGATTCCTCTTCCTGTCCATCCTCTAAAACGCTGTGTGCATGTGCTGTATACTTGGCACCTTCTATAGAAATTTCTAGCTTTCCAAGAGCTTCTTTCAACGATTCTGGAAGTATTTTACCATATTCTAGCGCATCTTTTGCATGTTGTGCAGATCTTTGATACAAGGTCATGGCTTCTCTCCATCTGTGAAGATTTGCTAGTGATTGTGCCATATAAAAACATTTAAAAGCTCTGTATCCCTTCGTTTTAGCTTCTTGCTCGCGTACAAACTCTTCGTCATCCTGTAGCTGTGATATTTCAACAAGATTGTGAAGTGCTGCCTCATATAACCGCACGATATCTTGTGGTTTTGTTTTAGCAGATTCTGCTGCTGCATTGATCAATGCTAGGTTTCTTTCTAGTGTACGAGACAGTCTGATGTATTGCAAATACGTAATTAAATGCTGTGGAGGAGATAGCTTGTCATTGTCCTTATTCTTTAGCTCATTTTTGAACAAGTCTCTCACAGCCGAAATCGCATCTTTGCAATCTATCAAGTGTGCTTCCAGTAAATCGATCTTAGCTTGATTTGTAGCTGTTTTCTCTAATGTCTGGTTTAGTCTAGAATCGGCGATTAGAAGACCAGCTGCTCTTGGTGGAACCACACCGCAGGACTGGCCCCGCCAGGTCACTTCTTCGGCGTTTGTTTGTTTCTCTCGAGTTTGAGCTATCAATGAATCTAAACTAGCTAACAGCTCGCCACTTAGTTGCCCTCTCATTTGCATTAAATCATCTATAGCAGTGGTATCTCCTATGTTATAGGCACAGTATCTAAGACTGGGAGCAAGCTCCTCGACGCGAGCGTTGTACATTACTTGCTCAGATTCTGGGAGTGCAGATGCCAACTTCCCATATACCACCTGAGCCTTTTTCAGATTTTCCATTGCTTTCTTCCATAGTTGCAGTTCAAAGTGTAGGGATCCATGTATCCATGCTACATATGCTTGAGCTTCTAATTTTGTCCTTGCATCGCAATTGACACTCTGAAAAATATATTTACCATTGAGAAATCAATCTGTTTTAACATAGGAAAATTTAAGTTACCTCTATCAGTTCTTGCAACTGTAAAGAATATGTAGCAGCTTTCCTCAGTCTTGATATCAGATGAAACTTCTTCCTTGGCTCTGTATTAGACTCTTGACGCAATTGCATAGCATAACTCCAAGCACGTTCTGCCATCATTAGGGGAACTTGTAAAAATTTATCATCTGTAACCATCATGGCTGTTATGTCTCTCCTCTTAAAGTGACGCTTGTCTCCTTGTGGGACTTTTAGAACTTTCCTAAGGCGTCTCAACCTTCTTGAGCAATATCCACGGTATCGTTGATAGTCACCATGCCTCAATCCATGTTGTTGCTGTGCTTCTTTTATTATTTTTAGAACTATTCAATGGTTAAGTAACAACATATAATTCACAGATGATATATAAATGTAGTAATTGTTACATCATGCTTCATTAACATAAATATGTCAAAAAGAAATCAATAATATAACAGACATAAGTAAACATACATCTGTATATGGAAAAAGATAACTTTTACAGCTTTTTATTTGTAAATTTATGAAAGTTATTATTTTAATGTAATTTCTGACAATGACATATATTTGCAAGTAAAAAAGGCAGGAAATGACAAATGTAGGTTAGAAAATAACATATGGCATTGACAGAACTATTTTTGCGAGCAAAAAGCTTTTTGGAAAGGATACTTTCCATCGAATACGTCTTCTGCTGCGTCGGTGTTGTGTCATCGTTTATTTGATTTTCCTTAAACGAATCACTACTTTTTTCTTCGACGACCATCGTATAACCACGTACCCAATTTTCACCAAGTTTTCAACCACAAATTCAACAATCACAAAATAACTATAGCTGCTGCTTGGTAGAAATGGTACAATTCACATCTGAACATAATATTATCCGGCGGCGATTTCGAATCTATGGCAATATAATAATAATAATGAAGATAAATTAACCAAATATGAAATTATATACATTTAATATTATGAAACTTTTATTTTTATTATTATTATTGTTATTATTTTTGTAATAATTAAAATAAATTAGTAACTGTAATTATTCTTCGCATTACCTTACAGTACTAATATTTTATACCATTCTCGTTATATAACCGGCGTTTCTGTCTGTAACAGGTGAAATACAGGAAAGTCAGTACATCCTAGGGCATCACAGAGAATAATTTAAAAGACGACTGTATTCTAAAAATTTCTTCAATCCGCTAACACTACTTTCAAGCGTGACATAGTTCTCAGTAAAACAAATGTAAATTTTATATTATATTCTTTATATCATATCGCATATCTGTATGTAACAACTTGTCATATGCACGATATATACGTTATTATACAATAATATACACATTTCAAGGAGTTATACATCCAATACAGCATAGCTTATAAATAGCACATACTACTATACTATAAAAATAAACATAATGTAAATTACTGCGTATTTTCTGAATTTCATTGAATAATTCAATCTCCCTCTCTTTCTGTTGTCATTTGTGCAGCCAATTCTCATAGAACACAGCTGCATTCCTTGTCCCACTCAAAGCTAGCGTCTGTCCTTGTCGCACACTGATGCTCTCCTTGTCCACGAACGTCTATTGTTTCGCCACCTACTATTCGTTGCACCAACTTAGATTTCCGGCTTCTGCCACCAGATGGCGAAAAACATATTGGTATATGCCTGTCCTTGTCGCACACTGATGCTATCCTTTTTTGCGACAAGGAACAGACGCTAGCTGCGATTGGGACAAGGAAGACATGAGTGTGCAACAAGGACATGGATATACACGTATGTTCGTAGCATTGGACAAAGACGGCGGTATTATACAGCAAGGAAGGATTATTCAATGGGCTCTAGAAAGAGACACAGACTGTGTGCGGACAAGGATAGACGATGCGAGCGGTCATACAAACAGGTAGGGCAGTGTTCTGTGAGAATTGGCTGCACGAATGACAGTAGAAAGAGAGGGGGATAGTGGGCAACAAGGATAGACAATGCAGACGGCCATAGAAATAGATGGCGACAGTGATGTTCCAGGAGAATGGGCTGCATGAGCGTCAATAGAAAGAGACAGTGACAGTATGTGACGAAGCTAGACGATAAGGACGGCAACAGAAAGAGATAGGCAAACGTCCGACTGGAGTATAGTTTCTCTGTTTAATTAAACAGATTTTTTAAATTATCCTTGGTCATTTCTCGGTATTTCTGAATCTTTCGTATTGTTTAGAAAATTTATTTGTTTATTTACTCGATGGTTATTTCCATCGATGATGTGAACACGAACGAAATTTTTCTAGCTCCTCGTATATGAATTTGTGAAGATGGCGAGGAAGAAGGATTGGATGCGATAATTGTCGAGGGTAAATGACTGTAAATTCTCTTTGACGTATTGATTTATTCAATGAAATTCAGAAAATATGTGTTTAATTTTATAGTTTGGTAGTGTGTGTTACTTGTAAGCTTTGTTATATTACATGTACCACTCCTTTAAATGTGTATATTATTTAATAATAACGTATGTATTGTGTATATGACAGGTTATTACATACGTATGAGCAATGTGATATAAAGAATATAATATAAAATTTACATTTGTTTTACTGAAAACTATGTCACGCTACTAATACTACTAATATATTCTTCATTATAAACCATTTAATTCTACCTTATGTTTTTATTTATAACTATTTGAAAAACATAGCTAGACGCAGCTGCATGATCACGCGATGTATATAAAAGTATTTTCTAAGGGATGCTTGCACGAGAACGTGTCCATTCGAAGAAGAAACACCGTTTACTTTCTGCGAGTCCTTGCTGATTATGTAAACGACGCTTTAGAATGCATTCCATCCAAATGTTCGACATTCCTGTGGAAACTGCACCTTTCAAATGTTGCGTGCGCCACTGCGTACAATCCTTACAATCTTTCAGATCCTTTTTTAATATATCGTCCTTTTAAACGATCATCGTTGTCTGCAAGAAATTGGCATTTTCAGGCTCCCCTGATGTTTCTTTCTGTGAAAAGGAAATGGAATCCACGTGAAATTACGTAAAAAGGTAATTTTCACCATAAAATGCAAAATTATTGTCAGATTATAACGAGTATTACAATTGTTGTTGAATTAGTTAAGTTTAAAATACCTGATTGTATTTTGTATCTTACATTTTTTGATTTTGATTTTTAGTAGAATGCAATTGAATGAAAGTTTCAAAAATTGAACAATTTAACCCTAAATTACTGCGGTTCCCATGGTGTAAGGGGCAAGAGGAACCAGAGCGCTGGGAAACATAAAAGAAAAGTTTCATCTTTAAGGGAACTTTGGAGAGGAATAAAGATTGACAGAAATTGTAATTTAGAGTTGAAGAGGAATTCTGGATTTTTGATCGTTCGTTTTATCGGTAAATTTAATTTTGTTAACGTTCGAGACTCTGGGAGGAAGTAAAACTTGACAGGAGCTATGATTTATAGTCAGAAGAAATATTTATTCGAGATATAATTGATAGATTTAGTTAAAATTTATTGAGATTTCATTTAAGAGATTCAAACACTCTATAGTAAGGTTTAGCGAACTAATTGGAGAATATTTAAAAGAGGAGAAATTTTCTTACTTAATTTAATAAATTTGTTAATTCGTAAAACATTATAGTTTTTAAAAGGGAACCTAAAAGAGTGTAAAATAATTTTACAAAGATTTCTGATTTTTCCAATATCGTACATAATATAATATTTGCGTGGAAACGATTTAAACGATACGTCATTTTGCAGAAAGAGGCAGAAGGAAATAAAGTTCTCTTAAGCGTGTTACGAACGTGAATTTGATATTTTTCCTTTGACTTCTGATTCCAGACTATTACCCGCTTTTATAACGTGTACATTAATGGTTAATGAGGGACTTGATATCTCGCTGCTTCTATTTCTTTCCATCTACGAAATAATATATCGTCCATCTAAAGTTTTGATCAGAAGTTACTTTCAGCTGCTGTTTGACGTTTTATTCTGACACGACAATGAATTTTCAAGTTTTAGAAAAGAGGAAGAAAAATTCGACATTTCAGCTGTATGTGTGTGTGTGTGTGTGTGTGTATGTATTATTTTTAGAGTAACATCAGCATTTTTCGATTTCTGGATAAAAAACATTTCTATACGTGAACAATGACAACGTGAACTACTTCCCAGTATTTAATTAACATTCAAAAGAATGAATCTATTAAAACAAAAACAGAACATCATATCACTATCTTGTACCTTTCTGAGGAAAATAATTTATGCACACTGCTTGCCACGAGTATTAGAGCATCTACTAGTCGTACACACTTGCTGAGAAACTACAATAAATTGTATTTTATTTAGTATTTTACATTTTACACCGCGCATGATGCGTTTAAAATAATTAGGAAATAAAATCAGAGAAAACCATACTATATATACCAAATATCATAGCGTATTGTAATGCTCATAATCGATAGTGTACGCACTCGTGTATCGCCACTGAATATCGAAAGATTTATACTGGTGATAATATTCTATAGATCTAGGAATATTTATTCACAATGATATCCACTGTGTCTTTTAAAATTATCCTGAAATTGAAGAAAAACTAACTAACATACGCGCGTATACGTCAATATACCTCAAGAGGTTCAGGTTAAAAGAATTCGATAAAATCATGAAAATGTATGCTTTGTTACGATATTGGAACTTCAACGTTTTACTATATGATATTTCAATTTCCAGAACGTCAAGAGGAAAGAACGAAGAATTTAATTAAAAATATTATCCATGTAATATACCGTAGAATATTATCTATATCGAATATTCAATATCAAATATTTTGGAAAAATTGTTAACTCTGCTTGATCGATGGACGAAACTCGATGGGATGGATCTAAGGGTAGATTAGTAGTAGAGGTTCGTTCTACCGGAAGTTATTATTTGCAAGGCGTCGCGAGATCTCAATGATCCCCCCTGGAGATGAAAGTTTGCTGGATTTTCGAAAGACTAACGGGAGAGGTGTGTTCCGCCCGAGTATTCCTCGATTTTCGAAAAGTTTTCAGCGCGGTGCTGCGTGGAAATTCGCCAGCTTGCTGTCTGCATCGAGGACAAACCTGAAACAGCTCGAAATCGTGGCGAAATCATTCCAACGAATTGCTGGATCGTTAACATAAACGCTGTGTGTCTTTGAACGAAATCGCGCAAGTTTGTTTCCTCGTGACTCGACGTCTGATCAGCGCCTGACCTTATCTACTTAACTTTATACTAAGTAGCTACTTGCAATTGAACGAAAACTGGAATTGTAAGCTTAGCCGAAAGTGAAGAGTTGTTTGACTGTATTTCTTACAAAAATAAAGCAAATACAGTACTTGTGTCTATTCAGAGGATTTTCTTATAAATTTAATTAAGCTAAACAAAACATTTACGACTAGTAAAATGTTTGAATATGAAGGCAGACTATCCCTAATTGAAGTGAAACTAGAATTCTGACAGTGATGAATTGACCGATTGTACTTTTTATAAAAGTAAAGCAAATAGAATACTTGAATTTATCTAGAGGATTTTCTTACGAATTTGATTAAGCTATATTTTGGATATTTGAATATTCAATAAGAGGGGAACAAATTATTTTTTAAATGAAATGCTAGATTATTCTGCAATAGGATTTTCTGACAGTAAACAAGATTTCTGTTTAGTTACTTCATAAATGATTTGATGTATTTGAATATGCAAAGTTCGAATGTGGCAGATCAATCGATCACGGTAATCAGATTGAAGGGAAAGCTGTTTGGAATAGGAATTTGCGAAGAACAAAATGTTTCTAAAGCCGTAAGTATATTTTCTTTCTATCGAGTCGAGATTCTCAAGCTGAACTTTCAACATTCTTCTTTGGAAATTCCCCGTTTCGACATGCTTGGTTTAGATCAAAATAACAGGTATAAAATATTCAATTTTAAAATATTCTATTATTCGAGTTACTATTGTTAATATTATGGAATAATTTTATTAACATTATATGATTTATTGCAGTATTATAGAATAATTTAATGTTCAAGTTTCAAATGCTTCATTATGTTAGCCACCATTATTGATGTTATGGAATGTTTTAATATTCAGACGTTGTTCATAATATTTAATACTCTGCATCCTGAATGTTATTGGTTCCAAAAATATGAAATATTCTATTATTTAGTAATTATTTAATATTATTTGGTAAGTAGATAAAACAATATTCTACCGAAGTTTAATCATGTCTTCTATCATTATATGAACTTGTATAAAAATTTGCAGACCAATCATTATTATAATATTACAATATCGTAGGATACTTTAATATTTCTTTAATATCTCATTCCAAAACTAGTTGAAAAATCGTGAAGTATCGTTCGATACAATTACATCTCTGTATCGTGGATATTGTTGACTCCAAGGGTATGAAATGGAATAGTAGTTAGTTATCCAGGGGCGACTTTTCTTCCCTCGGACAAATAAAAATCTATATCAGAGTGTAAAAAAGAGAGAAGGAAGAAAGCAGAAAGTTTGTTGGACTAACATTTCTCCCAGTGAGAAGAAAGTTGAGAACGTCGTCGAAGATCACAAAGGGACGAACATTAAGGGGTTGATTTATGGGGAGCAGCGAAAAACTCACGGTCCAATGCGCCCTGATAAACATTATCCACGTTTCTCTTCGATTCTTTCTTCTCCTTTTTCTTCGATTTCTTCTTCGTCTGCAACCTCTTCCTCTGAGGATTCAATTTGTAGTTTAACAAATTTCAAAATTTCCTGATTAATTTCGAGGGAGTGATGATACCAGGCTAACGTGGATATAATTGAAGTTTCGAAACATTAAGTTTATTATGCGGGGAATATTAAACGACGTGCCAAAATAACCGATTTATGAAGAATGATTATTAAAAAGAAAAAAAGAAAAAAAACACTGTAAATGCAGAAACAAATTTTTCAGGAGGAAAAGGAAACTTCTGCATTAATGTAGCCTAAATTTAGGAAAAAAATTGTACCCGTAGAAAATCCTGTATGTGCCATTTCTTAGTTGTAAAGAACAGTCCATGATCCATTCATTTAGATAGATGCCATTCATTTAAAAATATACAAAAGCCAAGAAACAATTAACCAATGTTTGTTCGTACTTACATTTTCCTCTATAGAGGCAACGTTGTGATAGTTTTGCAAATTGTATTTAAATTCTATGCTACGGTATTCTAATTCATACATAGAACATTTTCCAATGAAAAAAGATCAAAATTTTTCAATTTTGGCACTTACAATCTTTTCTACAAGCACTGTTCAATTCTTCACAGAAATTTTATAGATTTATACTCCTTGCCATCTTTCTATTCAATATTTTCCTGTACCATTATCTATTAATAATGATTATATATTATATATATATATAATTATATATTTAACAACTTCTTCTTAATTATTAACGTAACTGTTATTTATTAACATATCCTACACGTCGTAACCAATATCACTATACAATTATTCTTCATGTATCTTCAATTTTAATCTCTTTTTACCAGAGTTTTCACACTTTAGATCGTCGATGATTCATAGTCCCGAAAAAAGATTCCAATTGCAAAAAATTGGAATGGAATGAAAATTAATTTGGAAATACAACAATAATAATATAACGATATAACCGTGTACTTTTAGAAGAACAGAAAGCGAGATTTATTCATCGAATAAATATTATATTTCAATATTATATTTGAGTATTTCTGTCTTTATCAGAAGAACGATCAGAGAATCGTCGAGCTGAACGATATAGAGATATCTACATTCGTCTAGATGGGAAGTTCGAGCTGTCAGGAAACAGACGTTCTGGCCAGGACGTTTAACGTCATAGGCAAAGCCGAGATTGCGTAATTAACAGGATATATCCTTCCCAATCCAGCCCTATGTCGGTGGCAAGGGGTTCCACGTCTTGCAAAGGGGGATTGAGATCGTGTTACGGTCCTGTCGGTTACAGGAACCACTTGCTAAAGCCGCCTAAGACGACTACCAAGATTGATTGGAATCCCGAGTTCCACACGAGCTCCTTTGGCCACAGAATCGATTGTTTTTGAATTGTAATCCCTTTGATACCCTGCCAGTGCAGTTGCTGCAGATTTGATAAGGTGGCTTCCAAGTTAAACGAAAGAAACTGGTACAAACGACCAATTATCATACGTAACGTTTTATATATCAGTCGCCTGTAACTGGAGTTTTCTTTGCCTACGACGACATGAAATTATGATACAAATTATGGTTTACTCTTATTGATTGTAACCTGAGGAATAGTAATTGTAACGAATAGGTTGATCGCATGAGATATAAAAACATGACGATAAGGTATGTGTGTTAATTAAGTACACGAAATGGTATTTGACAAATATTGTGGATATATGCAATACTTACATATGAACGTACGAATATTAATGTCGAATATCCAAAAAATAAACGGATGACTTAATTTCACAAGCTCCTTTTTCGCGAGGACACAGCGAGTTCCAAGATGAGTTTACAACTCTAGCTGTAAGCGAATATTTTCCAATCTGCGGACGTAGACGAATACAGACAGATTCTTGATGATTCAGTTAATGCTAAGGATCGCATTAAATATTACGTATATCGGGGTTTATTAATATAACGAACAACTGATCGTCAAAATATTCTTTCAACATTTAGAAAACGCACGTTCAAAGTAAATGTCTTGTAACTTCCATGAACGTAAACGTTTTTAAATATATAGTTATGATCATCGTTATGATTATTATTATAATTATCGCGTTTCATTGCAATTAGAACGAAGTTTCAACGAGTTTTGTATGAGATAAATAAAATATGCATAAAAGCTTTCTATAAAAATATGTTCAAATACTTTCGTCGGCCACTCTACGTAATTATAAAGTTGAAACGAACAGAGAATAGCGAATTTCTATATTAAACGCGCCATTAAATTCTGTTACCTAATTCTTTGAAGGTCCGCAGGCTCCTTCAAATATTTTCCAACTCTGTCCAAATATTTTCAGACCCCACAACAGCGTCGTTTCTGCGTTTTACCATTGAACGGAGTAAAACTTCCGACACGATTATCTAATAATCCGTTCTCGTAAATGCATCTTGATTAAAAGCACGGACAGCGTAAGAAATGGAAAGTTTCGAATGGATGCAGTTCTATTCGCGCGGTTTTATTGATCTTCCGCGAAAATTCGCCGTTTACCTTTGCACGTGAAGGCGGAAACTTCGTTCGTGGAAGGCGAACTTTCGTAGGAATAAGGGTAGCAGCATTGTGAGTAAAGTGCCAGCTTCCGAGAACTTACACGAGTCGACCTGTATCGCCACGTGGAACGATCTCGACGAGAACACTGGCAGAAAAATATTATTTCCAACGAAGATCATCGTCGTAAAGAAAGTTCCATCGGAGATATCTTCATGGATGGGTTGATTCACGCCATAGAAATCGACACAAGTGACATTATCTTTTTATTGTACTTGGACTTTGGTCGATTATGATTTACAAGTTTTCTTCGTTCTTCATGAAAAATCGATAGCATGACCATTGAGAAAATGATCTTTGTATCTTTTGCTACTTGAAGATTGGTCTATCGCGATTCACAAGCCTTTTTCGTTGTTAACGGACAATCGAAGATGTGATTAAATTATTATACTTAAAGAATAAAAGGGTTAAACATGAGTAAGGCGATAAAATAAATAATCGTTGAGAAAATGATAATTCGATGAGCAAACGGTGTTCTTCAAATTTTTAACTTCTGCAAACAATGAAGAAAAATGAAGTAAATGTGATTCCTAGATCGCGGATATTTATGCAAATTCATATTTTTATGTAGATAGTTAAAAAAAAAAAAAGAAACCTAGTTAGAAAATTGTTTCAACTGGTGTATATTGTATGTATACGTCGAGGTAAGCGGAATCATTTAACAAATTACACTTTGCAGCTCAATTTTTAATTATTTTCATGAATTTTAATTATTTTACTTACTTTTTTAATCTTTAGATTATTTTGCACAGATTACTTATCATTTTAGATTATTTCCACAATTTTTTAGATCAACCAGGTTATTAAGAATCCCTTGTACGAATTTCCTCCAATTGGGAACGTCGCTTCCCATCTTTCTGACAACTTCCACAAGCGTTTCGTTTCGTGCCATCACCTTAACATCATGCCACTCGTTCCGCAAACTATTTTTGCGGCTTAGTTTATATCAGTCACACTGTCCAGTATCTTTTGTCCTTGAAAATCTCTCTGGAAATATTCGTGAACGTTTTACGTTCCTTCGTCGTCGATGAAGAAGAAATTGAAACCGATCGGTCGATGAGTTTTGTGAAAAGAGGGACTGAAAATTCGATGGAGAGTCGTGCCATGGTGTGGCACGAAAACAAAACGTTTCAGAGAACCTGGTTAATAATGGAATGGAGGCTGCCAGGCCGGATAGCCTGGGAACTCTTAAATTCTGGCTCACGACGTAATTAAAAGACCTCCTGAATCTTTCAGATTCGCTTAATGAAACTCCGGGAAAAATTGATTTTTACCCGGTTGCTTTGTTTTCCTTTCATTACCGGTGTCTCTTTCCCGAACCATGGAATATCGGTTAATGCACTTTAATCTGAAATCCAATAATTCGAATACTGCTAATACGTAGAAAATCGCCGAGTTAACGGAAAAATGATCAGGCATTTCTTCCTTTTATTCTCAACGATCTTTCGTATCTATCATAGTAAAAATTGTAATAGCGTAAGTACGCTGTTATTGAAAAATTTATATAGACACTTTGGCTGATTTGTAGCAGCAATATATGAACATTAATAAGATATATAATGTATGAATATACAAATTGATTACATAAATATATAAAAGATAGAAATTGAGCAATCGATAGATGGAAACACTACTTGTTAAATTTAAATTTAAATGATTCAAATTAACGTATCTCGTTGAAGTTCTGTAGATATCAAGCTTCGTTAAGATTTTTCTACATATCGCCGGTTCAATTGTAAACTTGAAAGATTAATGACTATAATTTATTCATAAATGTGGAACAAGTATCTTCTTTATTATGTCTGTACCTTAGAGAACCAGATAGTCTGGCAATGAAGAAACTTCACAGAATTTTATTATAAATTTTGTTGGAAAATTGTTCCGTAATTTGTTTAACTTTCACAAATGGCAGTATTTCAACGGTTAAAATCAATTTTATTGCGTTATAGTATAATAATAAAATAAGTAATAATACATCATTTTACCAACAGATAATTCTTACTTATGATTCTGTTGTTAGATTGCTAATAAACATAGGCAAGTGTCCAGGTACTTTTAGTAGTATACTTAAAGGAAAGTACTTAAATTTATAATATCTTCTTGCCGAGAATTCTCTACTTCTTCTAAACGTGATGAAGAGCAAGGAAGTCATAGTTTGATCGGTAACGTTGTTAAACCGGCAAGTTCAACATGATATTTAAGGTCCTGGACAGAAGTTTCGGAACATTCCAGGACATTACAATATTAAATTGTGCATAATTAATATCGGGAAACTTTTTATATTTATCTTAGTTTGTTCAAGACGAAGTTTAATCTACGGAATTACCAAAGGTGGGTAGAAATGAAATTGTATCAAGCACATATTTTGTTAATAGACTGCGGATTTTTATGCATTTATGGAATATTTACATTACAGAAAGCAATATGTAATAAAAATATATAAAATACCTGAAGCACATTTAGGTTCCATTCATTATCCGTATTCAGAAAAATATGAATTTCCATAAAAATTCGAATGAAAGATTTTCAGTGTTTACAGCAATGAGAGAAGAATTGCAAGTTTACAAATGGTCCAATGACATTTAGATAAAATTGTAATAATTACATCAAATTGTTCGTTAAAATTCTTTCAATGAAAGCTATGTAGAAGGTCCACAGTACGAATTGCCACTTGAAATGAAGGAAGGAAGTAACGAGGAGGGGATTTCGATGGTTCTCAGGACTGACGCTAATGAAAATACATCGAGGGTTAGTTCAACAGAGCTTTTTTTCTTTTCCTCATAGCCCAAGAAAGAAAGAAAAAAAAATAAACACTTACAAGTTACAGGTGCACTTTGGGAACATTCACAGTAGTACATGCGTACGAAAAGCACACTTTAAAAAAGGCTGCTTCCACGCAACACGCATAGCGTTCGCCACGGATAAAACACACTCTCTCTTCGCGCAATTTTCCGTTCGCAGGTGAAAACTGGATTCTCGTAAAAAAGTCCGACGCTAGATCGCCGAGCAGGAATTGCGTTGTGTCATCGCGAGGAACTGTGGCTCAGAAAATCGTTCGTCTCGTTCAGGTAAACGACAAACTCAGCGATAAATCGTCAACCCTTGGACCTCATCGTTGAGCGAATGATCCACGAATCCTAAGGAAACCAATTTCTCAGTCGACCGAAATAACACGCCCGTCGACTTGAGCGATGAAAACGCAGATTTTGTAAAATATCCACGGCCCTGACAAAAGCGATATCGATTTCCCTCCTTAATCTTATATACACAGAAAGCAGGGCGTTTTACTTTTTGATCTTAACTCTGTTTCACGTGCGTCGCTTATGATACATACACTATGTACAGCCTCTTTGTACAAGTTTCTCTCGAATAAAAATAGAAGGATAGAATAAAAGAAAGTAACATCATTCTGCGTTAGAAGACAACAAGAGTAACAATTTCGTAAAAATCTATCAAATCAAATCGAAGCACAATATTCGATAATTAACGTTGATCGATAAACAACAAAGTATCTCGTCAAAGATAAGACTCACTTGACAAGAAACGTCTTCCAAAACCATGAAATATATATATATATATATCGTCATCGATCTTGCTATCGTTCGATCGTTCACTAATCATTTCTTTCCTTTTTCTTTGTTTTTACACATGTCCTCTTTACAATAAACTACACTCTATCAGCGTTAAAAATTTCTTAGCTAGTTCTTTTTTTCTCGTTCGTATCCGTTAATAAGAAGTTTCTTTTTCACTGGCACACGAAACGGCTAGGATCCAGTGTCTTCGGTTTTCTCGTGGACGACTTGACTCGAGTCTTCGCGATTCACACAGTCTCTTATCGCTTGGAGAATCACGCGCACCCTCCTGTCCAGGGCTGCGAAATGGGGTTCCCATAGAACCGGCGCCACGGGATCCTTCGCCATGCTCCTACGCAACGCCTCGCTCAAGCGGTCTGGTCCGTTGTGAAATCTGAAAAACAAAAGAAAAGGGATGTTTCAATTTCTGGCGATGAAAGGATTTAGTTCTCTCCTCTTATTCCTCGTCGATGAAAACATTCAGGCACGTGTTACAGCCAGACTGTGCATCTTTAGGCAAATTTATATCTTTCTGCCGAAATAATTAAAAAATAGAATCTACATAGAGATTTGTTTCATCTATTGAATAAATATTACTTTCTCATTTTTTAGTTTATTTAAATGATAGCAGTTTAATGATAATCACGATGTTCGAATATTTTAATGAGCTAATGAAGCATTATTATTAATCGCCGATTTCTGCTCTAGTTTCTTCTCTATAATAATCGTTCGTCACCTTTCTGTTGAATTTTCAGTTCCGCATTTATCATACTTTTATCATAATGAATTTTATCATTTTAATAAACCGCGTTACTTATCGGATCGTTTGACATTAATAGAAATTTGTTATTTATATAAGATTTCATTCCACTCACATACAGATTCCATTAAGTATGACAATATAATTTCATAAGCATAGAAGCCCAGACCCTATTTGATAATTTAATTTTAATACGAAGTATGGAGAATAGAATTTAGAGGGGACGGTATTAGATCGTAACATGAAATATTCAACCTCGAACGAACCGTGCTTCATTAAATCCCGAAAATGGATTCTAGAAAGTAAAAAATAATCCTAGAACGTTATACGTAAAGGAAAAAAGCTTAAAATTATATATGAAGCAAAGAATTCGTTGTTTTATCTACAGAAAGATAACGAATTCTTTGGCCTAAAAGAAAAAAAAAAAAAAAAAGGAGAAAGAAGCATTTAGAAAATGCAAAGACGACTTAATAGAAATGGATCGCCAACGCAAGAGTTAAATAATACACGATAAATTGCAACGTTGCGGAGCAAAGACCCAGAGCAAATTTGAAAACCCTTACGGGACTACCTTAACGCTCTAGGTCTCAAACTGCTTAAAATAAAATCCCAAAGATAAATCTTTTCTCTCTGGACGGAGATGGTAGAATATTTGAACAATTCGTTCATGGTCTGTCGCCGAAATTCTCTTTCAAAAGACCACGCCACTGTTCTCTCCCTTCCTCACTCAAGAAAGACCCGGTTGATCCTCGGTTTTCAATATTCACGGGGAATCAAAGTAATTCGATCGTTTTTAATAAACATGCAAATCCACGGACGTAGAAGTCGTCGGAACTCGAAAGATTAAAAACGTGACCCCTTCCCCTCTCCTTCTTTCGTCTCGTCTCTGTCTGGCACATTGATCAGCGAGCTCGAGCGTGAGGCGACAGAAATTTTTCAATAAAAATGCAAATGCCCGTAATTAGAAGTTGGTTCGGCGGTAAGACACGTATCTTACTATCTATCATCGAGAGAACTTCCCACCTTCGTTTTGCCGCGGCACCTTCTCTCTTCTTCTTTTTTTTTTCTCTCCCTATCTTCTCCTTCCTGTCCCATGTTGGAAAAATTATTTTTCCGGTTTGAAATTTTCCACATTGCTGGAACCATCCTGCGAGATTTCGAGACGCGGTTCGATAATAGAGGATCTGGCTCTTCCTTGCGGAACAGGCAATGAATAAAGTATCGGCTAAGCAAACGGCTCGTAGATGGTACTTATGGCGTATGTACAGGGTGAACTATTTGGTTTTCAGGCTTCCTGAACGGCAATGTCTCGGATTAGATACATTTTTGCGCTGTTTGATCGATGATCTTTCGTGGATCTTTCGAGACTTGCTTTCTTCTAACTCTCATTCGTTCCTCGTGTCAATCTTACTCGCTTTTCCGATAAAAGATCGTATTACTCGGCTACATTTATAGAACAATTTTCCTGAAACTTATTGGCTTTGACGTGCGAATGAAGCGTCATATTTCTAAAGGAGAGTCAGTGTCAATGTATGTGAAAGACAAAGAGTAAAATTAGTTATTGATCCTTTCATTTCATTCATGTTTTACCACTGTGTCAATTTGACACACGACAAATATACATTTTGACTTCTTTGACGAATAAAATTACGTTATTAATATTCTTACGCGATTTCGTTCATACTGTTTTTGATTTTTAATTGTTTTTTAATTTCTTCTAAGCGGCCGCGATCGAAGAGAATGTCTTTCATTGCAAGATTTTGGTTACATAGGGTACAGATCCGGCTACAGATTCTTTTGCAAGTAGATAAGTCGAGTAGATAAGTAGATAAGAATCTGGCGTGGCTAATTACCGCATGCGTAATAACCACTTGATCTAGTCTGTTCGGTAAACTGGTGTCCGGTTTGTATTTATATTTATACCCTTCTTCTCTACGTTTCCTCTACGTTTTGCTGCTGTGAGTTCGCAGTATAATCGAGCTTCTTCGAAATAGTCGAGAGTATTTTTACCTCTGTATCTATTTAATCTTCTGCGCTACTAGAAATATCAAATGATTTGTCAATAGCATCTGATTGCAGCAGTTGCAGAACTGGTTCTGATTCCTTCGACAGATATTCATGGCTAATTCTTCAATGTCCAAGTCCGCATCTTATCAAAGTTATTCTTTCTTGCCTGCTCATGTCGAGAATGGAGATTTTTTGGTACAAGTTTTGTATCATATTGTGCAACTTGGGTCGGTGGATCGACCTAGAAACGTCTTGAAGTCTTTTTTTCTTAAGCCTTCTTATCGAATTCTCCGTGTCATCAAATTTTAATGTTAGATAGTAGAATTTTGTTCACACTTGGGGACTGAATTATCGACGATTTACAGAAAAGCGGAGAGAAGCAAGAAAAAGTAAAGAAAACGTTGGCTGATTACATATGATCGATTGATATAATGGTTTTCCAACGGGACACCCCGTATATGTGGGTTTGTGTGTATACTTAAGCGCATATTCTGGAAGAAGCACGCGGATAAAAGTATTTTTCTGGCTGGCTACTTCTCGATGTCACAGGGGAACGTAGAAAAGCACGCTGCTCTTTGCCGTAGAGAAGGATAAAGACTTGATCGAACAGCTTTTATACCATTTGAACGATTATGGTCTTCGAGGGTATTGATGATACTGAACGACAGATCCTTTTAATATTTACCGAGTCGAAACTCCAACAGAATCCCATCCTCTGAAACTTTAACACATCTTTTTAAACAATTTTTTAAATTAATACAATTACATTACAATTCACACTTTCAATACTATTCAATTATTACAATAATTTTGCTTTGAAACAGCTATTGTATTTTTGGTTCTATTTAGTATTACAACATTATGTAGTGATAACTGTTCGCTATTGTTATTCACTGATTTGATCGATTGATTATTATTATTGTTGGATTTATTGTATATACGTCGTTAGATAATTGGATTGAATATTCAATAGTATTGGATTACTTCAAAAATTGGACACTTCTGATATTTGGTGAGACTAAGGAAAAGCGAAAAATTCTGGAAAGAAAATTCGTAAAGCTATTCGATATATTCTGTTTGATAAAAATTGTTTTAAACCCATGGAAATGAATAACCTTCAATTTCTTTTTTAATAATTTTTTAAATAATTATTAATGAAGCTAGGAGATAGCAATGCTATTTCTAATCAAAGAAACATGGAATGAAAAATAATAAACGTAACGATACATGTAAGAACATGTCGCTTCTGGAGGAAGGAAAATTAGATTTCAATAGTAGCGAAAGTGTCAAACGATTAAATTTTATTTTTCTCAAATCATTTACAAGCGAAGAAAAAATGGTGTACTTCTACTACTATAAAAGCTGTTTCGTTTCCTCTTCGCCTGTATTGTTATTACAGCGCGTAAAAAAGGTAATAGAGAAATCCTACGCTCGATAATATGAGAAGAAATTACGAACACGATCCTCGACATACTGTTATTCCAGCTAATCAAACATCACGTTGCGTTATAAATGCAACGGTTTCATGAAACATATTTGATAAGAAGGGTACAGCATCGCCCTATACGTGTTTCGTATTAACGCAGGTTGCAATAGTTGAATGGGAACTAAATGAAAACGAAATCATAATGAAAGAGAAGTAACCATGACTGACACGATGAAGTAGCTGCAATGAAGTACCCACAGGATGCAATTATCCTATAATATCAGGTTTAATGGACAACGTGTGGGCTTCTTCAATGCGTCTTGAACGACCAGCACAATTTCATTCAAGAAGATACTCTCTGTTAGCTGTGTTCTACGATAATAAGCAACTAGACCAAACTACCAAACTGGGTTCGATTTGCTCGTATTATTACACGGTTATTAAGAGAAAGATAGTTAACATAATTACTACTCTACGCGAAGATGAAAAGTCACGAGACATAAAAAATACTGCAGCCACGCGAAGAGCAAAAAGCAAAATACGATTCACTTTCACGAATAGAAACATCCTGTGTGTCTTGTTTCTGGTAGGTTTGTTAAGTTATTTTCAGATGTGGAATATTCGAGACACGTTCGAATCAAATCGCAACGTGCGCTAGTGAATACGCCGAAAGCCAAATCAAATCCAAAGAAGCATCGAAGAATCTAATAGTTGGAATTATCTTGACATTCTCACTGACATTTCATGAAGAATTCAACAAACGGATTCCGAGCGCCAGCGTATATACATAACAACTGAAGACGAATAGCTGAGCGAAAACGAGAAGGATAACTGGAAGGATAACTGGCCGTAAAGGTTTAAAGAAATCAGCGAATCCTGGGAACCGAGATCCAGATTGCCGCGTGGAATTCAATCTGCGAAACGAGTTATCTCGATTTTTATCGAGACAGCGGCAGGTGTCGTGCTTGTAGAGAAACACGCGTGGCGGAGATTCTGGCGAAGAAGATATCAGCTACCGGTTTCGACCTAGCGGACACACGTAACGACGGCCTAAGCAGCGTGTCGGACAGATCGATAATCGTTTGCTGTTATCGTGCATCGGTCATTTGGTGCACGTACATCTCGCGGACACACACAAAAAACCAGGTACACATTCGTGGAGATGTGTGCACGCGTGTGTAGCTACGCGTGTCGACGAAATCCGCTCTCGTTGAATTTATCGCGGCCGTAAAAAGCCTGGTCCCCGTGAATCCGCATCAAAGCGGAGATTCACGAGCGATGCTGGCGACGGCCAATTCTGGTAAAACGTTTCACTCCGAAATCCGCCTTATCCAGCCCCCCGGGGCCACGGCTCGTAAAGTTTCCCCAGCGTTTCCCTTTTTCGAAATCCGCCGAGAGGCCATCCAGAGAGGGGAAGGGAGCCCCGCTCTGAATTGTAAATTCGACCCAGATCGATCCTCTGCGCTCTCGCGACACCAGCCCTCGATACGATCGTACCCACAGCGTCGAATTAGAGCCACGTCCAGATCCACGATCTTGCCTTCCTTCTATCTCCTGTTCCCTGTGGCATTGTGTCGATTGGAGAAATTAATAGGAGATCGGATAGACTGATTTATGGGTGGAGGATGTGCAGGCGAAAATCGAAATATTTGATGGATTTGTTAGAAAGAGTAGAGGTTTCTGTCTATACAGTGGCCAAGGCCAGTATTTTTACCATCGTTGTGTTTATTATAGTACTTATACTATCAATATTTTGGTAAAATCGAGATACATATCGTTATTATAAATTTTCTTCTTCGTCTTCTTTTATCTTTCATGTAGCATGCACATCGTGGTCATTAGCCACGATGTTTGAGTTGTGTGAGTTAGATCTCGTTGAACATATCGATTTCCTTAAGGTAGCTTATCGTATTTATTATATAGTCTCGTGATGTTACAGCTTTGTCTGGTTTCGTGCTGTATTTTTGTCTTTGGTGCTTTGTTCTTCTACACTCATAATTAAGTGATTAACGGTTGGTCTTATGGTTATTAATGGTTATTTTTGAGTATCCGGTACGCCAGGCCAGTACATTCCTTCTTTTTCTACTCGTACCGTTGAATGGAATTTTGTTGGTTGAAATGTTATACTACGTTGTAAACCCTTGCTCCATCGGTTAAAGTTCAGATTTTCTCCCATTTTTCTTTTATTGCTATTTTTGTCATTTTCATAATATATACACACACCCACACACATATATATTACAAATAGAAGTGTATAAAACTTCAAGTATTCTGCTTACGAATAGGAATGTCAAGCAAATCCTACAAAACAATAGAGTTTCCCTACGAAAAGAACGCGTTCGCAATAAAAGGAATTTGATACAATAATAGAAACTGGAGCGAAATTATTCGAATCCAAGTCACGATAATCAATTAGGAAGAATTGCTATAGTACTGAAAAAACTTACTTTAAAAGGGTGCTTAGAGTTGTTTGTCTGATCATGCAGCACTGTAAGATGGGGGCCAAGATAGAGATCTCATCGTGGAAAGCTCTGCCAAAACCTCTGCCGTGATCCAAGTGCAAGGGGAACGTGTTGTTGCCGAAAATCTTGAACGTCTCGTAATGGTGTCTGTCCATGTTTCCCATAAGAAAGTCTAAGACGGCCATGTCCATTAGATCCAGCAGCCTGCGACCCTCGTGATATGGTGGAATTTCTTTTACCAGGGAACAGTAATCGGAATCTGAAAGCATACAAAAATGAAATATTACTAAGTTTTAAGTTGTATTTATTTTACAGAATATTGAAATGCTACTATAGCGTGGAAGGTTGGTATTAAACGAAGATTCAATTAAACTGAACGAAAATCAATTAAAACTTAGAAGTATTTCAAACTATCGCTTTTCACCGTGAAGTTTTAATGTCCGATGGATATATAAATATAGATATATTATGTAACCAGGTTATACATGGCTTATGAGAGCTACGGAACTTTTACATTTTTAAAGCTTCAGACTATCAAATATTCAGCGATCCGCTCGATAATATACTCTTAACGATGGTAGCTTCTTTAAAGCTCTGGCTTTCGATTTATAGCTTAATATTTAATTAATATACAATTAATTATTGATAACAAGAACTATTTCGGAACAAATGCTGCAGTAAATATTGTCTAAGATATACGTATAGAGTGACTTGAGAAACCATTCGAATTCTTATAGAAAAATCTTCTATTTATGCGTGTGATATGTTTAGTATAAAACATTTTGAAATTATCACTGTAAGCATCACGCGTCTCACTTACGATCATACTGCTCGAATCTCGGACCAATACGAACACGTATCGTCTATTTTCACGAGACTTCTATTTGTAATGCAATTTGTTCAAAATCGAAAAATTGAAACAACTGGACTCGTCATATTCTTTCCATGTTCACTTCGAAGTCTGTAAAACGAAGTCTATAAAAAGTTATCGTTAGAAGCAGAGAACTCACCACCTTAAACCAGTTTTTGTTTTATCTCGGTACAACACCTGGTTCCCGAGATATCGCCGTGCGAAGCAAGTATAATTTTTAATAATTCCGTATCTCTGTCTCTATCGCACTCGCACGCCGACCTACCGCAATCCAGATACCGGTGCAGCGAACAGTGAATGATGCTGATTTAGCATTTTTTCACTCCTACTATTAAATCGTTACGTACACAATCCTTCGAAAAAAGTAGGTCACGGCGATTTCCACGAATTTTGACCGTCATGTATCTTATCGCTGAACTATCGACTCGCGATATCCCGGGAACCATTGAACGTATGTATCGATTTGAAACAAAGTGCATTATAAAAAGAACGTGCTCTGCTATGTAGCGAGTATACCCAGTGGAAAATTGGTTGGATATTCCGGATGGATTTTGCAACCGGTTAAGACGCACGGATATTATGATTTTGATCGAAAGACAATAAATGTAAAATTGTTTTAGAAAATAGATTATTTTAGATTGATAATGAAATTATAATTTACATTAACACGTCCTGCGCTAGCCACGAGAAATGCTCTATGTTTATTTGTACACAACCGTGTATGTAAAATTATTCAGAAGATAACGTTAAATTGACGTAGCTAATATTCAGGAAACGACGCTAATAATTGGCGAATAGCATTTAACTTGGAGAAGAACTGACGTTTAGATGAAACAAGCGGTTGCGGCTTGTAAGTAAAAGTTCGGAAAAAGATGTGATAACAAGTATGACGTAAAATCGTGGTCGTAGTAAAATGCACAAAACTTGTCGTAAATATGAAGGAAAACATTGCCGAACTATGCCAGCGACAGTTATAGATTTTGAAATAACGTAGAACTACATCGCCGGCAACCAGCCAAAAACTTATAAATGACGTGGAACTACGTCAGTGGCAACCAGTTATAGATTTTGAAGTGACGTAGAACTACATCGCCAGCAACTACGGTGGCGAACAAAAGAATGTTTATAAAATAAGAAATATAAAGACGACATAATTTTGCGAATACGATGAATAAACGTGATACATATATCATGGAATAAATGACTGTTATCAATATTGACAAATATTTTGGTAATTATGTGGGAAAGGATACAGCTCACCGGTTTCGATAATCTTGAAATATATTGCCAAGGTCAACATGCTTAAACTTAACAAAAATTCAATACAATTTATGTTACGACTATACTTCACTCTGGAGTAGGCGGCCGCGTTTTTATATAGTCCAGCCTAAACTTAACTCATTGACGACTATTTTTAATATCGTATAAATAAGAAAGAAGAAACGAACGCGCCATAGATTAGGCCAGAGTGGTAAAGTGATATAATTTTCAATGAATCTATCGCTATACGAAACGTTGCGCTGTGTCTTCGCCTGTCTATTCGTCATTTGCATACAAATAATAATTAAAGTACACATCGATACTTGGCACCTATATCGGTACAATTAAAAAAATGTAAGCCCTAGAGGAGGGTCTTTTCTTTTCTTTTTTAAACAAATACACAAATTACACGAACTAAAATAAATAAAAGTACATTTTTTACAAAGAAATCTTCGTGCGTCGTCTGAGCGACGTTACAAGACTGACACTTGTAGCGTCACAAAACAACTGAAGATGAGTCAGTGTGGTTGTAAAACCAAGATCATTTTGATAGCGACGTAAGTAATAATTTTCCCTTCTAACGCAAAATTGACGGAGTTATAAAGATACCGTTTTATATGATAAAAGCAGAAACATAATGTAGGCTTTCTTTTTGATAAAAAAAAAAATATGAAATTTGTCGAGTTGTTCCATTACCGTTGCCAAGCAGCGACACGTCCTCCACACGTAACCTAATGACAAAATTATATCTGCTAGCATATACAAATAATAATAAATCAAGTTGTAATGAAATTTACAATACATTTGGAAAATGGCATTTGCGAAATAGAAACAAAAATTAATTCATAATTATCGGATCAGATACTAATCTGACGCAACCTGCAACTCCTGCAACTGTTGATTTATCCTTTTTTATTTATATTAAATATAATTAGCATCAATGAGTTAAATTTAAGTTAAGCTATATATATATATAATTTAAGTTAAGCTACGTATACGAGCTTGACGACGTATTTCAAGCTCATTGAAATCAGCCAAGTGTGAGCACAGCTTTTCCACATAATTACAAAAATCATTGATACAGAAAATTATGAAAATCCACATCGCATCAGTTTTCATCTTTCTTTTGCTCGGTGCTTAAGGATGACGTGGAACTTGTAACCGCTCGCGAATGTGTTAATAAAGTAGATTCGAGGGAAGAAAAATCTCACCGTGCTCCCACTGCGCCTTCTTCCTCTTGTGATAACTCCTGCGCCATGGATGTCGCCAGGCCTTCCTCGCAACGAAAGATTTATCCGGCAAGAACGCGGCGAAGCTCCCTTCAAGTGTGTCCGGATTTCCGCAAATCGCGTGCGCCGTATCGCAGTAATAACTGCACTTGCCGTGGAAGCAGATATTACCGGCGGGGCTGACGAAGAACGTCTTCAGCAGCTCGCCGTCGGCGATCTGATAAATCTCTGTCGTTAGGTTCAACGTTCTACCGGTGACTGGCATCGCCCTTCGGAATCCCAGTAGTCTGCAACAGCGAATCGTTCGATGAGGGCAAACTTCTCCACGCTCATTCCTCTCGGATCCAAGAAACTATACCGATAACGTTGATTCATCGGAGATCTTGCTTTTCATAGATCGTCTTTTTCCTTCTTTTTCTTTCTAATAAAATTTCGATCGATAGAATACTTGGTTACCTGTCCAGATGAAACGCTGCGATCTCTGCTGTGTGTCTCTCGAAGTCCGTGAAGTAGAAGTGATTTGGTAAAGTTTGCTGTTCTCGTGGAAACCTGGTACATTAATGAGAAAAAAGAGAGATAATATTGAATTGTTAATGATTCAGAGGAGTTGGAATAAATAAAACTTTGGTATTCTCTTGCTATGAATTTAGGTGGCTTTTCGTCGTACAGGTAGGACGCATTAAAAATTATAACGATGTGAATCGAGGTTGGGAAAAATTAGAATTTTCACAAATATCGTCGCTCTGGTGGCGTAGTTAATTAAGGTATAATTAGATCGCGGATGTTTATGCATTTATGGGAAATTTAAATATGCAAAAATAACCAGAACGCATGTGACATTCAAGTAAAATGTGCAAAATATTCAAAGTAAAGTAATCGTTATAATTTCAACGGGCGAATCAAATTCCTATTTACTTTCCACTTCTTTACATAGTTTATAAAATGACGAATTCGCATAAATTGGCACGATTCCACAATTTGAACAAATATGATGCATTTCTCATAACGATAAACAGAAATAGAGCGTTACTTTATGAAAAATAGCAATCTGACGTACACCATTGCGATTTTCAACCAGCCACAAGCTTCTCAGAAAAATTATTGCGGTGCTATTTACACTTCAATTTGTTTGAAACATTGGAATAATAAATAAACGGCAACAAAGAAATTTGATCGATGCATTCAATTTAAATCGCAAACGAAAGAAACGTGCCAATTATTTGGAAACTTTCGTAGAATATAAAATTCAAGTATATCTGAGTCAAATCAAGAAACGAACGTTGACCTAGAATAACGTAGAACGTATTATCCGGTGGAAATGTTTTTCGCGATTTTCCACCTCGATCGTGGCACTCGTGGGAAATTCCTTGTTTTCTCGGAAATATTTTCCGGTTCAAGGGCATCGTCGAGACTCAATGAGAATGCACGAGCCTCTCTCCACGTGGAAAAAGAAAAAAAAAAAAAAAGAAGAAAAGAAAATACACAGAAGAGAAAGTAATTTCCACTTTCGTGACAATGTCAAAACACTGGCGAAGAAATCTTCGCATAATTGAATACGACAATCTTAATTTATCATCTTCATTTTTCATGTTCACTTTCTCGAGGGAATAACTCACGCTTTATTACCACGTTCTGACGATCGAATGAAATTCAATCGAAATTTCGTAATTGATTCAAACCGAGATTCAGATAAGAGAGGAATTTTCATCTCGGTTCTACGGTCGTTCTCGGTGCCTGAAAAATGTTTTGCTCGTTCAAGGCCGTAGCACGTACAGCTACGCGACAGTTTCGAGATGTCGGCATCCAGAAGCAAGCGATTTCTCGAGAAAACATAACCCTACAGAGAAAGAGAAGAAGAAACGGTTTTCTCTTCCTTTTCTCCCGCCCCTCTACCTCGTTTCCGGTTCTATCGTGAAAGTCGACGGCGATAAATAAAAAAAAAACCGTCTCCGGGGAATCCTTCTCGTACGTGTGCACCTTTCCTTACGAAATATGGCGCTAGAACAAGAAACCCAGAATTCCGTGGATCTACTGACGTTGAGCGAGTACGTGATACGCAGGCTCTATAAGAATGTAAATAATGTGACAACGCTTTCAGAAAGAGAGTGTTCGATTTCAAATGTTTATGAATTAATTCTAAACGATGGTGTCATTCGGTTACAGATAACTGTCGTAACACAAATATAGGGTTTTTCCGAGATCATGATGCGAGCGGTCGGATGGTGATTTTACCTGCAAAAACACGTCGGAGAGAAGAGTAACAGTTTTTTCGTTCAAGGCTTCGTTTTCGAGAAAAATGAATTTGCAAACTCGTCAGCTACCCGTATCATGTATTGACTGATAGTGTCGAATTACGAAATTTCTGTTTCTGCTTGTGCCTGTATTAAAACACGAATAATGTTACAATTCATTAAATGGTTTACATTACATTATATTACATGGTAACAATACGGTGTATTGTATAACATTGTATTTAGTATAATATCTATTATCGTATATATTATAATATTTATTATTCTATTCATAAAGCAATTCTGCTTTAGAATGCCATTTTTGGGAATTTTATTGAATTCTCTCCATAGAAACCACGATACTTCTACTAGTAAACTTTTGCATACACATATTTGATAATGTTTGAAGGACATTCATCTTTCTTATTAAACGAAAATAATTCAACTATTTTGAAGCGAAAAATCAAGAACTTACGCTTAAGTTAAGTTATGTAAACGTCATTAGGCGGAGTTCTTTCAAAAAGAAAGTGTCTCTTACTAGTGTCTGGCACGATTCTGATTATTCTACTTATCTGAAAGGGAAAAATAGAAATACGTCTATGGTGCGAACGTACAGTTGACTCTCGGCAATTAAGTATCTCTACTCTAATTAGGTCATGAAGTGAAAAATATGTTTCTGTCCGCCTATTAACAGGATTATAAAGATATTCCTAATTTCTTGTATTTCATGGTCGAGGTTGAAAACACGAGTAATTTGAAATAAAACTATCTTTAATCTCGATACTTGGCAAACTTTTTGCATATTGCGATCCAATATCCAAACTTTTACCAACTTTGAATCAAAATTTCAGTGAGAATACTGAAATACTTTAGCTTCTCATTAACCCGGTTCGAACTTCGTTTTATCAGCGCCTGGCGCAAATAATTCCTACTAACCATTCAGCAGACTTCTAATCAAAGTGATTTTTTAGTTTCCCATTTTTTAACTACGAACCGAATAATCGTATTATCATCTCGTTTGATGTAATGGTATCTAGTAACTACGAAACTAATTCTTTCTAAATTAATTAATTTCTAAACTAATGTAATTAGCAAAGGCTGTGAGGTTGATGATAACGGTAGAAAAATTGCGAACCGAAATTTCTCAATTAAAATACAAGTACGTTATATTTCACGTCTCTGTGGATCGTTTATCGGCGAGTAAAGGATGAAAGTCAAATGAAAATAGCAAGCAAGTTTTCGCTTAATATCTAATAATAAAATGTGGATCTTTATGCAAATTTATATTTTCATGGTAAGATAAAATGAAGAAGAGAAGGCCAAATTGCGATTTATAGTTAGAGGTAGTAGGCGTTATTTCGTTAGAAAATTGATCATCAATTTTTATCTGTTCCAATAACTTTTTTTTAATACATTGAACCCAATTCCCCCCAAATTCCATGTCGAGTAATTTCCCGGGAAATTACATCCATTTTTATGTACTCGTGACGAATGTAAAGGTGCGGAAATCCAGAGAATGCGCACGTGCAGAAATATTTATGTAAAATAAACAAAGTGGAGTACTCGTCGTAATTTTTAGTAAGCGAAACAAAGTACTATGCAGGTTCCATTACCTCGGTTCTCTTCATAAAGACACGCAATCGCATAAAAGTCTACGTTATGAATTTCATCAAAATTGATAATTGCGCTCGAGGATGTTTCTTAAAAGATAAAAAGAATCGTCAAATTTCTGCGGAACATCGACTACGGAAAGAACGAAACAAGGAGAAGAACGTTGGGCGGAACTTTTCCAAGCAGCCTGGGCTAATTAATACGACGGTCGTGCGGTAATTAGCCCGTAATTTGCATCCGATTAAAAGTTAACTGGCATCGCGAGGCTGCCAGCCAACCCTTGCTGTCTGACCTTCCGACTCCGCGGCATAATTCTGTTTACCAAAGGCTCCTTCCTTCTCCTTGGCGAAGCGAAATTTTCTACCGACTGGCAGCAACGAGGTGCGCGGCAAAGATAACCAGTATTTCGTTGGAATAATTGCGCGGAATAAGACCGGGGTCGCGGCTATTTTATATTCAAATGAACCGGTTCGTACGCGATTTATTCCGGGGCAAATATTAATTGCATCGTCCACGGCTGAGGACCTACAGATTTATAGGTCAGATTAGAGGAATTGCTTTTCTTACAGGCCGCCTCGAAAATCTGGGACATACGAGCTTCGGTTTTTCTTCCTGCCTCGTTTTATACCGCAAATTGATTAAAATCCTGCTACGATTCTCGAATATCTACGTGTCGAGTACGCTCCCATTTTAACGAACAAAAGGAACAATGTTCTAAGACGTTTGATAAAAGATTGGAACGAGGAGTCGTCGTGTAAAACTACATTTTCTAATTAACCTTTAATAAGACTTCTTTCATATTTTCTCCGGATTGAATATATTTTTCAGTGTTAGAGGAAAATGAAAGTGACCGGAAGAATTTAGTTGAACTTGCGTGATGAGTCTATTTTTATCTGAATATTCTTGACAAGTAGACTTTCTGTTATATTATTTATTTATCGCAATGAAGTACTTTATATTGCGAAATAAGACGAAATAAAATGATTGTTAGAACTTTTAAGTGGGGTATTAGCATACCTATTTTCATATATTGATGGTTGTTTTTTTTTTTTTTTATTATCGTATTTAAAGAAGCATAAAAATGAATCATGTTTGCTTGAATTATTTCTCCATTTTTTCCCTATGTTTTTTAATACATAGTACAGAGTTCGATTATTGAAATTTTTCGAGTTTGAGGTCTTGAACCTGTCGATATATTTTTCGTGCACTCCCCTACAATTTTTCGTGCACGAGCAACTTTGTACGAGTCACGTATACGTATACACGAGTGCTCGAGATTTTTGTGAAGCTCGTAAAACCAGTTCCATTGGAATTTGCTATATCGTGAATGGTCAAACGCTAATTGCGGTTAGAACTAATGATGTAGGTCGATGGTAATTATTGCTGGTCGATTAGTCGACCGAGTGGTGGAAAGCGAATAAAAAACGTCCGACCTACGACCAGCAACTTCTTTTCCTCGGTTGGTTAAACTAAACATGCAAAGCGTGAACAATGATTTAGTTCAATTATCGAAGTATAGAGAATGCTTTCTAGCTGACTCATGCTTTTCAAACACATACCATTTATTAATATCATTCGCGGTTCTTTTGATCAGACAAAGTCTAAAAAAGTTGGCCGAGGTGCAACGAGGAAGATTATCGAAATTTGTTAGTGAAATGCGAAAAAAAGGGAGGTGTTTTTAATAATGGAGTACACGGGATTCAGACGCTAAAGTTTCGTGGCAAATTTAATAACGCGAACTTCGCTAGCCGCAGGAAGGTGGATAAGAAGGGAACTTGTGTTCCTCGCAAACCATATAACCAGCAATTTTATTTTTAATAATCGTTCCAGAAATTGTCGAGGAATGAATAGACATTTAAAGAATGTAAGATGTATGGAAATTGAAAAATAGAAAAGATATAAGATTTCCATGCATGTTCAAAATGTTCCATTTTTAGCAACACATATTTCAATAAATTCTAAAAAGAATGCCTTTATACATCGGTGTACATACGTTGAACGTTAAAGGATTGATATCATATATGGAGAAGAATCTTCTCAGTTTTAATTATTTTATAATCAACATTGTACTTTGATGAGCTTTGATTCACTAAACGATGAAACTGGCGGTAATTTAAACGCGTTATATTTTCTTCGCAGAAACATGGAAAGAAATAAGCTTTTTAGAAGCATGATATAAAAAGACAGTTCAACCTAACGTACAATTTCATATTTACAAGCAAACAGAATGGTCCAGAAAGCCTGCTAAATACTCCAATATTTCCAAATACAATTTTCCATTTACAAATATAAATATGTTAATTAGAAAAAAAAAAAAAAAAAATAGAAGAGAAATATAAAAAAGTGGCACAACCTAATACACCAGCCACCTGAATCTGCGTCCATTTGTTCTTTATCGTTCGAAATCATCTTCTTTTCTCCAAAAATAAAATTCGCAAATATAAAAATGTTTCTGAAAAAGAAAGAAACTATGAGAAAGCGGTATTACTTAATATATCAGTCACCTCAATCTTCAGCTGTTCCTACTTGATCCCCTGAAATCACTGCCCTTTTTCCAAAAATGAAGTATGATTTTACGTACATCCATGAATATAAAAATATTTATTAAAAAAGGAAAAAAAGAAATATAAAAAAATAGTACGATCTAATACACTAGCCACCTCAATATCCATACCATAACCACGTCGATCTTCATTTATCCCTTCTTTATCCCGCGAAATCGCCATCTTCTCTTCAAAAATAAAATCCATAGATATAAAAAAAAAAGTATATATATATACGTGAAGGGAATATAGAAAAGTAGTACAACCTAATACACTAACCACTTGAATATCCATCTACTTCTTCTCCATCTTCCGAAATCGCCGTCTCTCCTCCAAAAATAGAAATAAAAGTCGAATCTGGCAGCTCGAACGAAATCGAAAATCACCGTTCAGATTCAACGAGCAGTTGTTCATCTGGCCGAAAATCCAAAGCTCGCAATCAAAGAGCCTTGAAGCGGGCTTCGAATAAAAAGAAACCGAGCGAAGAAATAATTTCGCGAGAAGGAACGTCGTCGTGAAAAATTGTCCATTCAATGAATCTCTCTTCGTTCGAGAGTGGAAAAAGGGGGAAAAAAAAAAGAGAAGAGAAGGAAGACGAAGAGCGAAAGAGAAAGTCAGAACTGGTTCGTTTCGTGGGGAGAGAAAGAGGTGTCCTCTTTAAACGTGTAACGAGAGCTTATTGCGGGATTGGCGGCGCTGCAGACGCTGGCAATTTTGTGGAATTCCAGCTTTCTTCCTCCTCCCACCCATTGACACCCAAACGATTCCAGCCCTTTTCGTAGCGTGTCAGAGGATGGTCCAAGTCCGGAAACTTTCCCTGAAACTTATTGCCGAACTTATTACCGGAGTTTAAGCCGGCCTTGGCCACTTATCGTGGAATCTTCGGCCGACCGGAAGTTTAAAGGGCCAAGTGTGTGCACGGAAATGGTTGGAGGAGGTCGAACCCCCGGGAAGAGACAAGAGGGATAAAAAGGAGTCGCAATAAGCGTCCCGACGAGCCTCACTTGTCTCGAATTTTCTCTCCACTTCGGGATATTACGTTTTCTCTTGCTTTATTCTTTCGCTCCTTTCCCCGGTTCTTCCGGTTCCGGAACACGGCGATGGGTATTTGCCGCGAGTAACGAGGGGCTGACGAAAATTATCGTGAAAAATCGCGCGAAATTAAAACGCAGTGGATACACGAAGAAAGAGAACCGATAATTGGAGAATTAACCCTTTATTTATTTTTCGTATTCGTATTTATTCGATGCAATAAACATTCGAATTATATGGTCTTGGATACGATGTATTGAATTTATTAATTTTCTTCTTTGAAGTTTAGATACATTTAATATAATTGTATCTCTCTTTGGTTCCGTTTTATACTGAAAATTGTATCTTATACTCTTCTATCGTGTGACATGTTTCAGAGCTTCAAGGCGTCTCTCAATCTACAATTCTATTTCATTGTCACTCGTTTATTATACGTTAGATGTGATTTATTGGATGGAATTAACTTTCATTGAACGAATTCTAATTATATGATCTTGGATGCGATGTACTGAGTTTATTAATTTTCTTCTTTGCAGTTGAGATATATTTAATATAATCGTATCTCCCTTTGGTTCCGTTTTATACTGAAAATTGTATCTTATACTCTTCTATCGCGTGACATGTTTCAGAGGTTCAAGGCGTCTTTCAATCTACAATTCTACTTCATTGTCACTCGTAGATAAGTATGATTTATATAGCTATCACTTCTTTAGTTGTGTAATTATGTTGATAAAAATATAAGTTTGTACCATAATGATTAGTCACTCTGATAATTCCAGTTCCTGAAATTTACACATTTTTTCGTTGGAAAATAAATGTAACGCGAACGGAAATTCGATTACGTTTTATCAATTTGGGCGATGTTTCAAGAAAACATTTCATAACTATATCATACACAGAGCATGATAGAATATAAAATTGTTTATGTAGGGAACATAAAAATGTCAGAAACGCTATGAATTTTCCGAACAGTTAAACAAATTTCTTAAAAACCTCGATACTTCGGTCTTGTCTGTCGTTTCACTTGTAGCAGTCAGTTATCTCTGGCGAGTATAAATAGTAGTCGTAATTAAGCAGTAAGAAGAGCAAAATCAGGCTTCTCAGAGTTGCGAACGAGGGTGCAATGGGCTCGAAGATAGGGCGAGGAAAGTTTGGTATTTCGAGGTCGCAGCCAGAGCGAAATTACTTCTGCAGTTTGTTCGCGACGTAGCTTTTCGTCGCGATCCCACGAGGCTGGATTCGAAATACACGTCGATAAGAACGAGAAATTAACGCGAGAAACATCGGTCCTCCGCAACTTCCTGTCGACGCAATTGACCCGTATAAGTTAAGAACAGCTCGTATCCGGCTTGGCAACGTGCACAATTTATTCGAGAGGAAACTAAGCAGCAATATCTTTTACGATTGAAATCTACGATGATAATAGACAATTAAATCTATCCTCAGACAGGATAATTAACTCTGCCATTCAATTTCGTTCAGGATTTATGATTTATGGCGATTACGGTGATTTGCGATTAATAAGAGCGTGCCTTCTTTTTACTGCAAAAGGTGATTTAAAGAATCTCGGTTCTTCGCCACTTAATTTTCATAATCTTCCTAATTTTATTGTTATCATCAATTTCGATATTTGTAAAATAATCATCGAAGAAAGAATTTTCTATGTTGGAACTAATTTTCTCTTATTTTGTGTACAAAATAAAATACTTGTGTATATATGGTTCTGGAGCCAAAAGGCAGAGAGAAATTTAATTTATAGGTTTGTTAATTTATACCGACGAAAACAGGACGAATTTACGTTGCAATCAAATATTGCGGATCAAATATTTTCCGAAATTCCACTGTACACAGATTTAGAGTCTTTTATAGTACAGTGATCAATTTTGTTAAATAAATCCATTAACAAACTAGTAAACTCATAAATACAATTACTTGGAGCATAGAAAAAGGGTAAATTATTCTACTCGTCGTTATATTCCAGCTGCAAACAAAATATTGCTGACATAGAAACTTTGTTTTCCAAATGTAAAAAGGAAAAGAATAAAATTTACAATTCCTTTCTTAGATTTGTAACTCATTTTTCATAAGTACCATAACTTTAGTGAAACGAGAGGGAAAATGGGCGAGTAGGAGGTTGAAACTGCGTACAATAAAAAAAAAAAAAAAAAAAGAAGAAACGAAAAGAATGAACGTGTCTAAAATGTTTTGCGACCCTCGATGCTCGTTTCCTCCAGTCTGCTTAAGCTGGGAAGTGTTCTTAGGCTGAAAGACAATGGGAGGATGTGACGTATCGCGTTTTCTGGAGGGAAAAAAGGGAGAGTGGGCAATGATAATTGAGTGGAAGAGAGGCAAGGACAGTTGGAGTGGCTCTCGCACGGCACGAGGCACTTGGCCCTCCACTTATGTAATTGTGCTCGTAATCCCATCCACGTAACTTCGTCAACCACGTGGCAAGAAAAACCGCAGGCCTCGTTCCTTTCTCTTATTCTTCTTCTGTTCGTATTTAACTGACGAATCTTTCTCCTTTTCGAGAAGCAAGGCGTAGGAAGACCTGAGAATAATTTCGTAATAGCTGGCTGGCTAATAGCTTTTTCTTGTAAAATGCTTGAAGCGAATGAAATTTGTTATTTGAGCCACCGAGAAGAGAAACTGATCGATTTCATAATCCTTAAAACTTCCTCAGTAACAGTGGAAAGATACGATTAATTTAGCGCGGATATTTATGGAAATTTATATTTTTACTAATGGAATTTAGGTAGAAATTTGGTTCGTGCATTAAACGCTGAGTATTATAATGAATATCCTATTCTGAAAATTTTCGATATTTTTGCATATTATATAATTTCTATGGCATTTTTATATCTTAAAATTCCCTGTAAATGCATAGAAATCCTCAGGTCAATGGATAGTATTTAATTTTACAAAAATCAACGTGGTAAATTCAACGGAGTTGTTCAGTTTGGCTCCCGTGTGTCTTAATTATGATAATTGTACAATATATATATTAGTACAGCATCCATAATATATTCATAAGACGTATCTTCAAGTTTAAATGCTTTCACGAGCTTGTGCATCTCTTCAAACTGAAGCGACTGTAAAGCTGGCATGCTGTTCGTATGCAACAGGCTCAAAATTGAGGATACAACCAACTATGTTCATTGAGTTTGAGATTTATACATATACTTCTGCAGTAATTACGACATTCAAAGTAAAATCTGGGATATTATTGCTTGAAAAATATTGCAAATATATATATGAAACTTCTATAGTCACTGTAATATTCAAAGTAAAAGCTGGAATATCATTGCTTGAAAAATACTGCGACTATTTGTAAGAATTCCGTAATAATTACAAATATTCAAAGTAAGAGCTGGAATATTATTGCTTGAAAAATGTCGCAAATGCAGCAATTACGTCCCTCTTCACGCAACAAATTGGATTACAAGTTTGATATATTTTCAGCATTGCAACAGCAAGACGTCCCTACTGCAACAACTTATAAGTTCTTAGGACTCAACTTCAGAGGATTAAGCGGTGTATAACTCGTAGCTGGAGCGCTCTCGCAAGTTTAGTGATCAAATAAATTGTTAATCCTCGGAACTAACATCCGATTCGGACGGAATTAAATGCTTTCGCTCGATTTTATCTCGTCGAAGACGCGTTTCGCGGATTCGATTCTCGTCGAAATAATCCTTAGTAAATCGTGTCCTAAGAAACTCTCTCTTTCTCTCTCTCTCTTATCTTCATTCTCCAAGTTTCGAGCATTCATTCGTTAGACTAAGCAGCGCATCCCACCTATTCGTATATCAAACGTGACTCACATGCTTGCTGGAGATAAGCGGACAGCTTTCAAGAAACTCTCAGTTTTAGTCTTCGACCAATTACGTAAATATACGAAGAAAATTTGAGAAAAGTAAGAAAATTAAAAAGACGAGAAAAACGAGGATCGTATTCGAAGTATACTTTATTCTACGTAACTTCATCGACACTTTGCTATTTTTTTTTTTTTTTTTTTGTTAATATATGTTAAGAAAAATTCTAGATGATAAAAGCCGCCTTACATTTTACTTGATAAAAATAATTCAGTGGGATTTTATTTAAAAGAAGTTTTAATTTATTTACTCGGAGTATTCTAAATACTAAACCGGAAATTATTCCAAAATTTGTTAAATTTCTATATCGATATTCTTTCTGCATGTATCAAATGTTAAAGCAAACGTTGCTTTGCAGAGGATCGGAAACAAAGATTGCATTATTTCTGGTTAACGTTCGATTTAAGATTGATCTCTTATTGGAAAGATTTATTTAATTCCATTCGACTTACCTCATAGGCTTGAAGAGAGCCTGCATGTTCGAATAATTTATTTGGAGTTTCAGTTGCGTGCCGCCCTCTTTTTGAACTGCGAACAAAAAGGGAAAATACAAAATCAGAGAGTGGAATCAAACTATTTACTCTCTAGTCTCGCGGAAAGATATCCGATTATTGGATCGAGGTACATGAATCTCCGACTCGATTTCCTCGAGCTGAACCGGAGCAATCGAGATTTTCGATTCAATTGGTCTTAGTGCGATTAAGTCGCGTTTAATTGCGCTCTCGTCGTATACCGATACGGGGAAATAATCAACAGACACCTCTATGCAGCGTTAATCGAAATTCTCCGTTCCAAGTTAAAGCGAAGACTAAATCTCATTATAATTCCAATCATTTTGTTCCCTTACTAAGCCTATGAAATTTTATTTCCTTTAGCTCTACAGGTATCTAGAACATCTACAAAAAATCTAATAGGTAATTTCCCTTGTTTAGATCACAGTTTTTTAACCTGATCTAAAAATATACTCAAAGTGTTTTATAGATTTGTACAAGCTGAAAACTAAATCCAAATTAATTAGGACAAGAGAAATTGATACTAAAAGAAACCGAACTGGAAAAGAAGTGAAAGATGCACAGTGTAAAAATACATCCAAAATGTTTTACAGATTATACAAATTAAAATTAAATTCTATCCATCGAAAAGAAAACGTTAATAATTCAAAGTAGAAATTAGCAAAATAAAAAAATCCAAATTACGGACAAGAGAAATTGATACTAAAAGAAACCGAACTGGAAAAGAAGTGAAAAATGCACAGTGTAAAAATATATCCAAAATGTTTTGCAAATTATACAAATTAAAATTAAATTCTATCCATCGAAAAGAAAACGTTAATAATTCAAAGTAGAAATTAACAAAATAAGAAAATCCAAATTACGGACAAGAGAAATTGATACTAAAAGAAACCGAACTGGAAAAGAAGTGAAAGGTGCACAGTGTAAAAATATATCCAAAATGTTTTACAAATTATACAAATTAAAATTAAATTCTATCCATCGAAAAGAAAACGTTAATAATTCAAAGTAGAAATTAACAAAATAAGATAAGGATCCAAAGCAGAAAAGGAGTGGAAAAAGGTATTTCTCTGTCAAAGATAGTATTAAAATGCCATGTGGAGCATGTAGATAGGGTAAATTTAATTTAATCGAAAGTTCCTGGATGATATAATTTCGCGAGTTTTTATGACGGAAGAGAAAACGATGCGTCGCGCAAAGCTCGAGCAAGTTGAACGGGAAAAATTTCTTGGCAGAGACGCACGGAATGTAATATCGATCGTGCGTCGTCCACTGTGTCAATTTCATAAATGATATATGCCTAATTTAGGTGCCAGCCGTCGGGGTTACCCGCGGTCAATTTATCATACAGGACAATTAATCGTCTGCCTGCCGTCGCGTCGCTGGAACTATTGACTCGAACTACTTAGATCCTGGATGCTCGAAGCTTAAACCGCCACTTACTCGGTAAAAATTAATTTACTTCTACTTTTCTTTTTCTTTTTTCAATTAACTAAACCAGCCTATGATTGCGGTATTTTCTTCGAACATTCACTTTATCTATGATGAAGTGAAAGTGCTAAGAAAATGACTATTGCTATTCGTTTTATAAAAATATTTTACTCTTAAGGTTATATAAATTACTTTTTACATTTTTTGATGTTTCTTGTTTTAACATCGCATATATTCGAGAGAAATTAAATTATCTTATTGTATATAATTATATAACAATTTCTCGATCATTTTGTTTCTTCTTAATTTCCAATAGAGCTATTTCGAACATTATTTTGTATACAGCATGGCCAGTAGATTTTAATTGTTTGAAATTTCGCGTTGCAATCAAATAGATGCTTCATCTTTGGAAATTTGTTGGAAGCTTCAAAAAATTTTCCCGTCGTTCAACTGAGATTTGTTCCATGCTTAAGTTAAGAATGGTAGACTGGAAACTTCAATAATTGAAATCATTGTATCGTTAATTCTCAAATTTCTTTTGTTTTATGAAAGAAACCAATTAACGTTCTCTCTTTTCTCTATCGAGTTATCAAATGCTTTATCAGTCATTACTTACGCCAGGTGTGTTAGCCATGTTGCAATTTCTACTCACTGGTTATAATAAAAATAATGAAATGGTTGAAAGGACAAGTAAAAAACGTGTCGTGTATCTGGGTAATTAAAATTGGCATTGAAACTTGAAAAACGACGTTGCGCAACGAAAGAAACGAGAAACCTGTGTTGCATAGCTCATTACCATTGTTAGGCGATTAAAAGTCACGATTTCGCGGAACATTTCGATCACTGGTTTCTCGGAAGCGTTTCGATTTGTGTCAGATATTGCTTTACACACCGGATACCCATCGATTTTCGAGCTTGATTGTGTGAGCTGATCTTACCTTGAACTCGAACAAAGTTCAAAGGTCGCGAAGAAGGAAAAAGAGGAAAGTTCGGAAAAGCTGACGTAAGGAAAACTCTGGGTATTTATCGACAGCTACTACCTCATCGATGAGTCAGATAAACGTTAGAAGTCTCTTAAATTGTTTTCCAATAAATGAACGAATTTCTGGATATTGTCTGATGACGTTAAAGATTCGATACGTTTGAAACATCTTGCTTGTTTGATTCATGAAAATTTGCTCCTTGATTGACGCTATTTTTCACAAAAACAAACGATTCGATTAAAATGCTGAATCAAATGCCCGATCTTTGAAACGTATGGCCAGGCAACAAAATTTTGATTAATATCAAGAATTGTCAGGTTAAAAATTCAAGGAATCCTGAACATTTCAATACCTTAAGCAGTTAGCTGTCGCGATCTCATTGAAAAGTGTGTGCCTAAAATGTATCGTATTCTTCACACTATATACAAATTTTTCATAGTAATTATTTATATATTTTTATCAGTTCTTTTTACTCCTTTTTAACCTCCAACTATTCAAAACATCTTAAAATTTGCGAATATATTTTAGTTTTCACTAAAATTCCAATTTAAGCAGCGAATTATAACTACGTTTTACGCACGACGAGTATACTCGTTATAACACAGAATATTGTCATTTCTTCATGACGAATATACTCGTATACTCGTGAAAAACTGCTAACTGATTAATTTACCGAAATGCCATTCCTCGGTTTGTGCTATCTTCTTCGAAGACCATCAGCAGCTCTCGAAATTCCGATTGTCTTCGACTACTATCGAATGGAAGATTCGATAAATTCCGAATATTTCGATCTGTTAATTCACTGAAATACTCTAACAATGTTCGTGTTTAATTAGCATATTGTATTAAATTGGCACTATCTGTTTTGGCAAAATAAACGGAAATTAGAAACGACGAAACGATAAGTTTTTGAGGACCGTGACCTGATAATACCACAGCTCAGTTTTCATCGTATCGAGTGACGAAATTCACTCTGAAGTAATTTAATTATTGTCTAGGAAGTTGGATGGGGCTGCTTTGTTACCAAGATACCGGAGCACCGTCTTTGTCCTGCTCTCCCTTCTGATCGCCGATCTCATTTCCTTCACGCCAGCCCGATACCGCTTAATAATTGCATCCCCGTCGACCAGCCACTGGTTGCCGTTGATTTAACTTCCTCTTGCTACCTCTGCATCGTGATTTGTTCAACAAACTATCGCATCGACTGTATACTATCAAAATTACATCGACCCACTCGGCTTCGGTACGGCAAACTTCTCAGTTTGTTAGAAATCCTGCGACCCGGTTTCTCTACCAGACGTTTCAAAAGTCCACTTCGATCTCTGATTAAATTTTCTTTTACCCTTTCGCGAACACGCGTCACGCATATACGTGACGAGTTCTAAAAGCCGCTCGGACTATCTGCTTATCATTTTCTATTGTTATATTACGCAAGATGTTGGACATTCGTAAAGAAAAGAGAATGAAGACGTTTCCTCTTTTACGATTGTTGATACATCTTATGGCTTCTATTGATTCTGAATTTTATTATTGAAAACTATTAAGGATGTTGCGCTTTATGGTTTACGTTAATTCCTGATTTTATTGCTGGGAATTATTTGGCTCGCTATGGTTATATTTCAAAGCAAATTCAAAGGAAGTATTCTGCGAGAATACGAGTATCAAAGTATTCTACAGTCTATTTTCTAGTTATTAATAATATTCCGGTGCTTGCGGTCAAGTTATTCACGAAAATTGTGCATCTTGCGAATGAGTATTAAATAAATAATTCAAAATGCCAATCATTAACTGTATACGAAAATATACTAATAATTTGACTAATAATTGTTCATTTCCTATGCATCAATCGTCAAATCCAAATCAATGCTCATCGATGCCGAAGCCATTTAATGATCAACCAACAGAAAAAAGTGAAAAAAGAGAAGCACGACAAATTTCATGGATTCCGTTCCAGTTCGAAAGAGAAGAGAACAAAAGATAAATCAAAAGCCTCCAACAATTGCCATTCGATTCGCCGATGAAAGAATGTAAAACGAAGAAGAAAGAAATAGAAATGTAAGTGGTACACGTATGGTGAATAAAAATAATCGAACAAGAGTGGACATAATGATCGAAGCGGAAATTGAGCGTGCGACATGGTGCCAGATCTAATTTTAAAACGTTACGCTCCGAAAGTCTGTGAGAGCTGATCTTCCTCCATTCCTCTCTCTCTCTCTCTCTCCTCTCCTGTCTGTCTATTCTGCTCTTTCCATAGGATCGGACGATCGCGCGGCATTGTTAGTCAATGAACCGCGTAGTAGCAATTACTAAGCACAAAGCCACGGCCACAATAACACCGGTTAATTGTCTGGCTTCATGGGCCGGAGAGAAATTAATTCCAACAGAGAAGATTATTGCGCCACCGTTTCCAGATTAATTTTATGCCGGCTCGTCTAATTCCCTTCTCTCCCCGATCTCCACCCCCTTCTCCCTCCTCCCAGCTCGTTTCATTTGTTGCGTCGGCTTCGTTAGCTCCCTGGCTCGCGACGATGGAACGGACGGCGATGGGAACACGCGTTTCACTGTCTGTCACGGTTTCGTTGTCCATCGAATGCACGATTATCTCTCCATCGAATAGCCTATTATCCTCCATCGAAAAATGGATATCACAAAGATAATTAGCCAATTCGATACCCCGCAACATCTCTTTTCACAGTTCATTTTTGTCTGAATTACTTTTGTTTAACTTCTTGGATACTTAATTTATGAAAAGTAGCATGTTCTTCGACGACGAAGGAAATTACTAGTCGGACGGATGGTGGGAAATCATGAGTAACGAGGGATGCTACAACAGAGATTAATTAGCCGAAATTTGTATCATGTATATAAGGCAACCGATGGTTTCTTGTTAAGAAATAAACGCGACATGAATTTTCTGAGAAAATTAGCCATTTACTTAAAGATCAATTAACGGGAATTTCTGTTATAATATAGAATATTTGACTTGTTCCTTTCGAGAATCTAAAAATGGCAGAATATTTTGATCAAGTTAATGATTTACTTGAAGATTAATTAACAACAATTTCAAAAGATAATTCCTTTCTTCAAAGTAGCAAGGGAATATTTATTGAAGATTAATTAAGAGGAATTCCTGTTTTGCGGTAAAGGCATTTGGCTTTTCCCTATCAAGAAATAAAAACGACAGAATTTTCTCATCGACTTAAGAGATTAATTGATAGGAATTTTTGCTATATTTTTGAACGCACTTGATTTTTTTCCTCTCGAAAAATAAAAGCGACAGCACTTTCTCATCAACTTGATGATTTACTTGAAGGTTAATTAACAGATATTTCCGTCGTAACGTAAAACACTTGACCTTTTCCCCCCGAACAATAAAAAGGACAGAACTTTTTGATCAAGCTAATGATTTGTTTAAAGATTAATTAATACCAATCTCTGTTATATATATAAAGATTATGTTTTTCTGAAAAGTAACAAGGCATATTATATGAGAACCTAATTAATAGAAATTTCCATTATATATAAAACGATAGAATTTGCCGATCAAGGTAATAATTTATCCAAATCTTTTCCCTCTTTGTACATTTTTCCGCGGAACGTTGTATCGACTGAGAAAAGAATGGAGGAAGGAGGACGTCGATTTATTTCGAGCCACGTAAAATTTAATAAACGTCCACGTACGGGTTCCGCTGGCTTACCATCTATTATTTTGCCGTAGGAAAAATTCCGGGCACGATTTGCGTGCACTGTCGCTCGAAAATTTATATTACAGTATGTTCGATCGCGTAGCATTACTCGGATGTTCGGGAATTTCGATTATCATGCGCTGCATTGGCTTGGAACGAAGGTCTGACCAGTGGCGTCCGATTCTACTGAGCATCGCAATTCTGTTCGTTTACGAAGAATTTCATAAATCTACCCGACTGGCAATAAACGTAAATTCGCAATAGATCTATTTGCCTTACAAAATTAATTTAAAATCTTCAATTTCATTCATTTCAAATACATCACGATAGAAATGCATTTTACCTGAGACCATCGAGCAATTCATAGAAGTTCACCGATCCTCTCCACTGTTTATAATTTTTCCTTCGCATAATAAGAAGTTACGTTTAAACATGTGAATTCAATTAGCAGGAGTTTATCGTCCCAGTAAATTAAAAAAATTACCGGCAAGTTTAGAATCGTCGATATCTCGCAAATACGAATTTTGTTGAAAGAGGGCAACATTTGGAGAACAAAGAAAGACACTCACCAACGTGAACGATAGGCTTCGTCGCGATTTCGTGCAACAATTGGTCCACGTACTTCGAGTTCTGCGGATATAGTTCTGTCCTGGAAATTTGTAGGTGGAATTTCTCCAGCGTCGAACTGTTCTTCCTAAAACAAACAAGAAACGCTACGTCAGTCTATGATCGAAGAATCACACGTACATCGAGCAAACCTTAAAAAAGAAACAAAACAGAGTACTTGATAATATTCAATGATATGGTACCATCAGCCAGAAACATGGGACTACTAATATTCAAGAATTCGAAAGAAAATCAGTCAGAAGATCTGTGCTATCTTGAGAAAGATTTTCATGAAAGATCTATCAAACTAGAAGAGCTAACAGGAACGATTAATAACGAGATTATTATAGCAGGAGATTCGGTAAAATCGACTGAGAAGTGATACTAAATTTTTGGCCGATAGTGTAAGTTCAGAGATGCTGAATGTCTGGGTTACACGTGTGACGGTTCAAAAAACGCAATTCGTGGCCTTTTAAAATGCATGGGACATTGTCGACACGAGCCTGACCCCTCGTTTCACGCTGGATCTAAGGGCTCCCCGCCTGTCTGATAGGCTATCCCATAGCGAGGAAGGTGTTTCCCATGGCGGTACGTGAACACCGTTAAGGCGTGCTTCTTGGCTTATCTCCGGCTGGAAGGGTTTAGTCGCGTATGCGTGACACGTGTTCACGATAACGTACATTTCCCTGTTACTTCTTCAGTCCACTAAAATGTCATCTTTTTGCTCCTTTTGTCGCTGTCTGTCTTTTCTTTCTCGTATTAGCTCAGGTTTGGAATATCCGCGGTAAAATTGAAGAAAATTATATAACGCGTACATTATTTCAAGAGAATTTTTGACACCTGTGGAGGAACTTCGATTTCTGTTAAACTTATTATTTTCAGGGATATCTGCAGGTCGTTGAAGTGTCCAATGTTTCGCAATTGAAGGCTTCGTTAAAGTCAGGATAAATGACAGTAAATTATTTCCAGAGAATGGCATTGGACGTACGTGTTAAGATAAAAAATTTATTGGATGGCCTTCGTTGATATTCGAAGCTCGATATCATCATATAGAAAAATGGAACCTTTGTGGTAAATAGATTTAATGTGATGGATAGAATTTACGGGAGATTCGATAGCGAATTATATAGAATGCCTACGGTATGTAAAAATATATAAAACATAATATACAACGAACGAAACCAATCACTATCTAGGATAAACTTCTATAAAAATTTGCCACCCAGTATATTTCCCTTTTACCTTTTCCATTTAGTACCCAACTAAAATTAAAACTCATCATTCGATTCGATTATGTCTTGACCACCTCAGTGAACTACGAAACACGCTATAAACTTTCCAAACGATCCAATAATTCCAGCCCGACTATGCTTCAACCACATTTCCACTCGATTCTTTATCCTTTTGATAGATCCATAGATTGAATCTTTACGGCGGGCAATTTTTCACTCCTTATTCGTCTAGTTGACAGTTTATAGGTAGGTGTTGCTTTAAAGAATTTCTGTTGTCCTGTGGTTTGTAAAAGAGGGTCGAAAGGGGAAACGGAAAAGGGAAAGCTTGTTTCACGACGGTTGATCTACCGTTTCAGCGGAAAGTCTTCATCCTTGTTCTCTTCCTTTTTCCGGAAAGGAAGTCACAGAATGGCTGAGCCATTGCTTGCCGACTTGCATACTGATCGTTCGACGACGCGTCGCGCTCAATCTTTTGAATTATCTGGAGAATCAAAGGAATGGCTGAACTTGCTGTAGATGCTGTTCTCGACTTGCTCTTACAGCGATTCATCTGTAGCGATTCGTAGCTTTTCCCCTCTAACGTCTGTAGATTTTTTATTCACGATAAAATTAAGTTCTTTGTTCGTTTCGTTGGTCAAAACATTAAAAAAGGTCAAGTTATAAAAATAACGAATTGCGAGAATTGCTTATTTTTTCATGCACACTGGCTCACGGGGCGACGATAGTAGCATAGGACGAAGTAGAATAAGATAGGACAAGCTAGCAATAAGAAGTAGAGTAATAAGTGTCATAGTGTACACGAAAAATAATATCATAGTATAGTGTACGAATTATGCACGGTAGTAAGGCTGATAGCTGGTAGCCATTCGAATTTGAAAGGCAAAAATTAAATAAAATAAGTAAGAATAAAATATACACTGGTCTGTCAAAAGACTGAAACACTTGTGAACATTATTTATGAATACATTATAAGTGTTATACATTTTGAAATTATATATTGTACATGCTGTGTATATACTGAGCCAATATATTTTTTGAAATTATTTTGGAATTAATTTCAAAACGTATAACACACATAGTACATTCATAAATGACGTTCACAAGTTTCTCGATCTTCTGACGAGCCAATGCACGAAACAATTCATTAATTTTAAAGTTTGAGAAAATTCATAGACAGAGAAATAAACAGAATTTTACTACGTTTTTATCGCAAACAGAAGAAAATCATCTTGGAAGAAGTTTTATGAATGATGCGTTTTAATAATGGCACATCTGATCTGTTTAGTTTAGTTCATTTTGTTAACAGGTGGGTAAAGTAAAATTTACAGGTGATATAATAATATTCGTTAATATCTTAGTCACGCCGAAGAACCAGGCCACGAAAGTTCCATCTCGTCGCAAGTCCGATGAAGTTAGCTGCGATATTGAAATCAGTTGCTCCGAATGAACACGATTTACGTCGAAAACACCTGACAGCCTAAACTTTCCCAACTCGGAAGTGGAAATCTCAATCAGTCTTTTTCCCGTGTTTGCGGAATGGTAAGGAAGAATTACCATAAAAAGTCCAACAATCACAGCTAACCACAATCTTGACCAACTTCGTACAAATAGTCTTTAAAAACCCTGTGATTATCATCTTGGACTCCTCCATTCAAATGGTGTAATATTCTCATCTGAATGTCCCAACGTGTACATTCAATTATATTCGATACTAATCTTCCACTTGTAATATGGGTTGCCGAGTTCCAGGCGAAATTTTCGTTGTTTGATTTCTCCGAAACGAAGATGTCGAAGGTACTTATTTTTATTGCAAAAGGGTTTAAGCATTTGCAAAGCAAAGTATGGCTTATATAGTATAGTAAATTACGGGCTACGACAAGTACGTTGGAATTTTTTCAGGTTCTTTTCAACACCGAAAATAAGAAGAAACCAGAGTCAAGGAATGAAAGGTCCAGGATGACGATCGCGTTAGTTTTTTTTTTTATTTATTGTTTGTTTACATTTTACAACTCGTCCATTAGGACATTTGGTAAAATATTATAATTTAATATTTGATAAAATATAGCATGTGGATGGTTACCCCCAGCGGGACTCCATCTTCCAGGCTGTTTATTGTTCTATTATGAGGTCTGCAGGATGCTTCTTCTTCAGTCTTCTTTCTATTATTGTTTTATTCGTTTCAGCAACCAGCTGATTTGGGTATGTTGCAAGTCTTTCTTTATACTTTTTTGCATATCTGGCGATTTCCTCTTTGACTGTTGGAATTTTTAAATCTTTTCGTATGTCTTCATTCCTGACGTACCATGGAGCGTTAACTATTGTCCTTAAGATTTTTGCTTGCTCTGTTTCTATTTTATTTATGCGACTCATTGCTGCCATCCCCCATAGTGGGACTCCGTATGTCCAGATTGGTTTGATTATTGTTTTGTATATATTTAGTTTATTCATTATGCTTAATTTAGATTTCCTATCGATTAACCAGTACATCTGCTTCATTTTTTCACGTATTCTGTTTGTTATTGATTTTATGCGATGCTTCCATGTAAGGCGTGTGTCTAAATGTATTCCTAGATATTCGACATACTTTGTTTGTGCTATGTGGGCGCCATTTAGTTTGATGTCTGGTGTTTTTCCTTTTCTAAGCGTAAATGTTATGTGATTGCACTTACTGGTGTTCGCTTTTATTTGTTTGCTTTGCAGCCACTTTTCTATTTTTGTAATGTGTTCTTATGGTAGTGCGGCAGTCGTTTCTGGATTTGCGTGTCTCGCTAGTAAGACCGTGTCGCCCGCGAACGTTAGAGTTTTGCTGTTGACAGTTGTTGGTATGCTGCTGTATAGAGTGTGTATAGTATTGGATCGCGTTAGTGAAAAACGATATCCCCGGAGGCTTAAGAAGATTTATGATGAAAAATATCAAGTAAATTATTTATAACGTTAAAACGAATAATACGGATTTACAATATTAAAATGTATAATGCGGACATATAATATAAAAACATAGTGAAAGATATAAAATAAAGCTTCCTTAATGCTGTTTCCATCTAGAAGCCCCAATTTTCTACGTAATTTATACCAAATTTCTTCCTCCTTGATCCGTTAGATAATCGATGACGAAACAAAATTCGGAGACGGATATCGACGACTAAAAATTGAAACGCTGGGGAAAGCAACATTTCGTATGCAAACTTAATATTTAAACGCAGCCACGTTTCCGTTTGACATTAAATTCAATGGCTGCTGGTGCAATTACTATAAAACACTCGAAGGCCGAATTGGTCGGGGCCAATGAGGGCGAAAAATATTTCCGGAATTCCATACATAACAACTATTCAGACGTTCGCCTCGTAAATTTTATAGGAATCCGGTACGGCAATAACGAGCTTCAGGGACGCTCGTAAAAGTTGCTTTTTCCTGAAAACTTTATCAGCCATCACGGTCGGCCTCGGCGCGCGATCTATTAAAATTAATCAGCACACTAATTGTCACCTTAATCATCCTGCGTCTTCCCCTCTCTACCCATTTCCCCTGTGTGCCATTATTGCGACTGAGTTACGCAACGCGTCTCGTTTTTTCCCCCCGTGGAACTTTCCCAACCAGACAATGCGGAATTCATTTATTCATAACAATGTATCTGGGTCTCCGAAACGACGAAAGATTATGTTAGAGCGATGATGGCAAGTCGACCTAGTTTTTCGAGTCGATCAAAAGAGAATAATTATTTTTCCAATCGCTTATTGTCCACTGTGATTTAGAAGAGAATTAAGTATCTTGGCGTGTTGTCGTGTGTGTGCGAGAATTAGCAATGATTCGTGAAAGTATTTGAATATTCGAGCTGCTGAACTAATTGACTCCGGCTTTCATTAATTTCACTGTACAAGTGGACGACTAATATTCGGTTTTCGAGAAATGAATAATTTAGTTTCGTAAGATGATTCGTCGAGTATGACCGGTAAACAACGACCGATTTCAAGCTAAATCGAAAAACAATAATGTTCGTAGAATCGTCACTTTCCTGTATCTCACAGTTTACGAAATTGACATCATTTTTGACATTTTCTGCAATATTTCCAGACTTTATTAGCAACGAGGTTCGTTATATCGCTGGATGGATGTTTGCGAATTCAGGGAAAATTTTTAATATACAGAAGACGCATGAAAAAAAAATGCGCATAATGGACAAAAAATATGCCAAACGCCAGTAGAAAAATGTGAATTTCCATAATTACAAAGACTAGAATGGGAAACGTCCGTAAAGATAGGAGATTTGCATAAATATCCGCAATATAAGCGTAATAATCGTGTCTTATTACATCCTTATGAAAGTTTCGCATGACGCGATGAAAGTTCCCACAAGTTTCGGAATACTTTCTCGGGTCGCTGTAGTTATGTTTTCTCGATATTAATGCAAACCATGAAAAGGAGAGCGAGGCGAGGCTTTTGCAAGACAAAGTCGATTTAAGTGAGGTCAATGTATCTCAAGGACCTTCTCGGCGAATCGACTTTATAGAAGGAATCCTAACAAGGGCGTGGATATCACGACACCTTAATTAACCAACTTCAGAGATGTTTGAAGGTGCTTTGAATTAATTGCCTCAATCCTTCGCGCATACCATATCTATACACCGGAGTCAGACTAAATTACGTCTCCCTTCTTTTCGAAATTGAGTCATTATACATTATATAACGTATATGCGCGTTCTGTCGTAAAAATAATCCAACTTTTTAAGTTTTCAGCGATGTGACGTTTCATTTGTTTTCAAGAAAAACAGTTATCATGCAACAGAGTCAAATTTTTCGACGAGTGAACTTAAACTCTGCTCTAACGTTGATCGTAATTTGTTGATTATAACGCTGTATCTAATGATCTAGCCGCCATAAACATTTCACATAATGATAACGAAGGATGTATTTCTATGTGACAAATATTTCGTATCGATGTCGCCACTGGTTTCTTCAAGTCTTGAAAAGATCGTTTCTTTTTTTGCGATAAACTGTGTGTATATCATCTTACTTTACGTCTTTTCGTGTACTTTATCAGAATAAGAAAGGGAATAGGACTGTCTGTCTAGAAGGATCTAACCAATTCAAGAAACAGATCGTGTTAGAAAATTGCTTTTTAAAAGCTCGTTTGGTGAAGACAATTGCCATCCCTGGTGAAGTCGTTGTCCAAAGAAATTCCAGTCGAAGGTTGTGCTGAAGGATGAATCTGAGCCAGAGCGTCTACTTTCGCACATAAGCTATATGAATACGTGGAGTACATTTAGGTGTAATTTATAAAATATTTAAAAAAAGAAAACATATTACCGAACAAAATATTTCCTTATTTTTTTCATCCCTTTCTTTATTTGTTCTCCATTCTCCCTTTTCCTTTATTTCTAATTTTCCTCTCTCTTGTTTCATCCCTTAATTCCCTGCATCATCACCTCTTCTATTTCCTCTTTCCATGACTTGCCATCTCTTCAAGAAGAAAATAGTTGTAGATTTTTCATATACGTAGGTAAATGAAACGTATTATTTACAAGGCGTATTTTACATAATAAATGCGTAAATATCACTTTATGGTGGAAAGCTCTGCTAAAAAATAAGAAAAACGAAATGTTTGGTTCAATCTGTCTCCCGGATGCAGATATCTAAACGACACTATCTTGATCGCGCTATCTCGAAGGCGGAAGAGTACTTCCGATCGATTTCAATTATCTTACTGCTTCTGTAAATATCAACCACGACAGCAATCATAAAATGTCTTAAAAAGCAACTTTTCCTTACATCATTCTTTTACACCGCCGTTTATAATGAAAATTAATTTCACGAATCTCCAGGGAAATACGAATCTCGTCTTGAGTGTTCAAATACAAGTAAATATCGTGTAATTTCTATAAGGAGAATTTCACACAATATAATCGTGACAATCGTGTCTCGTTATTGCGTCAACGAAATTTCAAAACATTTCATGCAACACGTACGACATGAACACGCAAGATTTTTATGGCGTTCGAATACTTTCAACGACGGATGCATATTCTTTCGTTTCAGAAGAAAGCACGGACAGCCTTTCGACCGTAGAAGAAGAAGATTGATGAACAGATCGGTGTATACTTTGGACGGTTGGTCACAGTGATCACGAAACGACCTCTGCCATGCTAATCTCCATTGTCCACTGCACCATTAATTCCAAGGACCGTCGTGTGCTGTTTTATAAATAACGTCAACCACGAACAACATATTAATGTGGTTATGATTCACTTCGATAATGTCATCTCTCGCTAACGTTCCAGAAAACGGAAGAAAAGTCTTTGTGTTATATCAGTGGCTAACGAAATTATTCGAGCAAACCACTAAAACAGAATAATTTCTTTAACGTTGGATCAAAGGTGATCGCGAAGAAAATAGATGCATTTGAGCTTATAATGAAATTTAAAGAAATATATTTCGTGACTTCGATCAGTGGCAATTTTCACAAAACTTCTTCGACGCATCATCTAGTAAACTAATCGATCTAGCTTCTTAAAAAAGCTCGAGTCGTTCGGTGCAATATTAAAAAAGTTATTCTGTTTTATAGGACGTCGAAATGCTTTCGTGAGTCACTGTACATACACGGTGACTAATTTCCTTCCATGGAAATTCGTCATCGTCGCTGCGATTCTCTTTTTGCTTCCGTGCATAATTCTTTTCACGATGAAACCGACGACGCAGTAAGATACGGAAGCAATTTGGCTTTGCATACGCTAATTAACGTAATCTTGCGAACTGCAGCTGGCGTGTGAGAACGATACATTAGACTTCTATGAGCACGTCATTTTATCGCGTGGTTTGTAGAAACCCTATGAACGTTCTTTCATGATCCTTGACAAGGGAAATGGTTATCGTTCTCCATGAAAGCGTTCTACAAGATCAAACACGAAGAAAGAAGAGAAATTAATTTTATAACGTTTTTAAGTCTCTTAACTCTCCAGTCACTGCGGGTTAGGTTACGATGCAGTACAGGAGACCCTGTTCATTTTTATATCTATCGATATTAAACAACAGCAACTGAATATAAAATCATCTAGCATTGTTATTTTTTGAATAACTTTCTAAGGAATTCTCCAATTTTCTAAGAGACCAGATTTGTTCATTTATATTCCTACCGATACGAAACAACAGCAAATAGATATAGAATCTTCTGGAATTTTTACTTTTCCAATAACTCGATATAAATTGATATTAAATTTTGCAATTTTCTCTATATATAACACTATACATCTTCCATTTTATCTACAGAATTTAAATTGTATCAATTGACCCCCACTCCCAATTCTCGGATAATTCAGATTTGTTCATTTATATCTCACTTATATAGAACAACAGCAAACGGATTAAAACCTTCTGGAATTTCTCTTCTTCGAATAACTTGATCTACATTGATATTAAATTTTGCACATTCCGTTTATATGCAGCGCCATAGATTTTCTATCTTACGTTGCACAAGCTAATCCAACAATCCAACTTCTGGTAAACGATCTAAGGAAAAACGTATCGTGCGCAAACATACTCATCGAGTTGAGAAAATGACCACGAGGGTAGAAAATGTGCCGAGACGTGTATCTGAATTTTTCCTCGTTTTCTTCTTTCGAAATCTGCGTTTACTCGACTACGTTGTTCCACATAATGCGTGCGCCTCCATTCCGCGTAGATGCGTTTAATATGCATGTTGCTGTACGTACACTCCCGAGGATTAAACTCTGTGCCAGGTCAAAGCATCGAGTTACCCACGTAACTACACGGTGATCTCGTCACCGTGGCGTCAAAACTCAACATAATTCAACGCTTGTGTTCGTCCTAACAACTTTCAGAGTTCTTACCAAGTTTAAGAGACAATCGTACGAGTTGGAGAAGAAATTTGTACCATTCTTTGCTAATTCCTACGAAAGTAGATGTAAATCACATTTCCAGACTACTTCCTCGTGCAAGGCTTGTCCTCGAATCAGGATCAATCTTAATAGAAACGAAAAATTCTTCGATCTTTGACTTGTTTGCATTTCCTTATATTACTAAAAGTATGGTAGTTTAGCCGAGAAGTTTATGGATCTGCGGCAATTTACAAAAATATTTGAATATGTATCATGAATATATTATGCTTAAGAAATTAAACAAAAATTCGTTAACAATTCATTATCGTCTCTATTAGATCGTCCCTAAAGTTTCTTTCGTTCTATAAGAACATAATAAATTTTTCATTTATTTATTTTCTGCTTTATCCATTTTGTCCTATTACTACAAAATGGATCATGCACAATTCAATGAAATAATATAAAACAAAAGATGTTGTGCGAAAGAAACTTTTAAAAGGCGACTTAAGATATCCGTAAGATTACTTGTCACGAAGAACTGGCATAAATAATCGTAGCTTTGCAACTTAACTTCCACAGATAAATAATTTAATTCGCAATTAAATACTACTACATCTATTCTCCTAATCTATATCAGTCGATCAGCACGTCCTGAGTTTTTACATTCGATTGTTATTATCTAGCAATAAGAAACCAGCAATAAGAAAACATTCAGACTCGTAAATTATCAACAACGACCGAGTATGCGGCACAGCTTGTAATTATTAAACTTCGACGTTCCGTGAACGCGTCTACACGCTGAGCTGATTCGTTATTTATAAGAATCACGTTAATTCGTTTGCGTTCCCCTTTATAGATTCAGATCGCGATGCCGCGAGATACGTCAAGCCGGCAGCTACGTGTATTTTAGTCGCGGGTAATTTCGTGGGAAACGCAGGACGGACGAGGGATCATCTTAACATTCTCCGGAGATAACCGCTTGCCTGGATTCTGTTTCCAATTATCCCCTAGGCGATCCTCGCGTCTAGACGAGGCTTTAATTCATAATACGATTGGACGGAGTCTCTCGCGACGGATTGGAATCATTCTGAAGGACGTTCATGGCGTCTTTGATAATCGGATATCAGCACAAAGATGAACGCGGGGTCCGCATCGATTCGTTAAGGGGATTAATTTTAATATCCTTGAAACTACCAGGCAGAGGAGGCCAATGCCTCTCGTTTATACGTAGTACGATATTGTCCAATTTTGTCATTAATTTAATCGTCGTGTATGACAAAATGTTTACAATTCGTCTTTCCTTTCGATAAAGAAACTACACTCGCTTTGAGTAGATAGCTAAGAATTTTCTATCACTTTGAGATATGGCTAGATGGTTCTTACGAAGAGCTTTTAGAAAGAGAAGTTTCATGGTAGACGTAACATAAAAATGACGTAGTACACTAGTGCTTATAGAAAATTTCGAGGCGCGAGAATGTACAGGATGCGGGAAATATGCAAAAATATATAAAACATCCAAAGTATGCAAGAACCAGTTTTTTTGTCTAAATTAAACTCGCAAAAAAACATGAACGCGCGTAAATATCAGCGGATCTGTACTCGTGAGATATACTGACATTCACCGATGCTCATTTGCGCATGTAAATGCAGCTTCAAAACGACAATAAATGTTACTGCATAAAATTCGCCACCGAAAAACGTATAAATCCTACAAATTTTTCAAGCGAACTGTGTATTTATAATTCCTCTGAAAAAAACAAAAAAACAAAAAAAAAAAATAAAATAAAATAAAAATAAAAAAACTACAAAGCAATCGTATCGAAAGTTTCGTGTTAATTATTTCCTGTTAACCCAGTAAACCAATTTCCAATGGAGCGGATATACACGCGGGAAAATGAAAATAGAAAAAAAAAGGCTACGTGTGGCGCAGGCATTGGTCGGTGATGATTTTTGGCGAGGGGGTGTGAAAATCGATAGGGGAGAACCGACGGCCACTGCACATATTGGCCAACCGGCAATTGATGAGATCGTTAAAGTAGGCACACCGTGCATATCTAGTTGGGGTTTCATACAATTCGTGCAAGTGTACACGAGCCTCTGTACGTGTACCTGGTCGCGCGCTTCTGTGTGCACAGGTCAGAATGCACACAGTCTACCTCAATATGCAGTGATCACTAATGCAATTTCATGGCGCATGCACGTGCAGTAACGAAGGCTTAGGTCACGCTTTCATATACACTGACTGATTACGTCTTGCCTGTCTACGTGCAGCCGTGTAACTAGGCTGTCCGAGTGTCGTTTTATGAAAACGATTCCGCGCGGAATCGAACTAGTATCCACCCTGTTCGCCGTATTAATTAACTTTCTTGTTTAGTTTCGTCGGACACTGCGGTCCGAGTTCTTCTCCGACTTCAATGGATTATTTTTAAGCAAGAACGTTAGCTGTCGCTATACCGGTCTATTTCAAAATTCAAAAATCGATCTACGAAATTATGCTGGCGACAATATCGCAGGCGACGCGACGCGTAACGTTTAATTCGCAACTTTCTTCTCGAATTCGGAGTTTGTAAAGTACAATGTGAGCATATAAAGAGGTGAAAGTGAAAAGTACTTCTGACGATACAAATAAAATTTTCTTCTTTTTATACGTTTCAGGTATCTCACATGTTTTGTTTACCTAAATAAAACGCTACGCATCCTCTATCCATCATATCTTTGCGAGTATTTTACTCTGCGCAATGATAAATGTCGATTTAGGAATAAATGTAGAAATTCATGTTTCACATCCGATGAAAGAGTTACGAAAACAAACGTTCGAATCTGTAGTTCGTCACCGAACGAAGAAACTGAGATATTTATAGTATTCACAATAAAACATGTTCTGTCTAAATCATAGAAACAGTTTACGTATCTCTGACTTGTTTGCTCGGCCTAGTTAGCTAACATATAACAACTACTGTTCTTTTCTTTTTTTTTTTTTTCATTTTTCAAAATACGTTAAAACATTTGAAATTCACCGTATTCCTTACCTTTCAAGCAAAGTTGCGTTACGCAGGACTCCTGCGAATTAACTAAAATTATTTCACGCTAAATAATTCTCGAAAACGAGAAACAAAAAGGACACAAGGGAAATTATAAAAAATGTTGCAATTAGGAACAACGTAATTATCATTTTATTCTCATGGGAGAGGAAAAAAAGGAGAGGAGTGTTGCATCGATACTCGACTGAAATATGCAAATGAAGCGGAGCAGCTTGGTTTCCCTGGTAATATCCGTAGGTTACTAGAAACGAGACGGACGTCTTTTTTCTTTGGACGGATGTTCTTGCGAACAGGACAGGCCGCGAAATTCACACGAGAGGAACAGGACAAGAGACGAAAATTGGGAAACTTCCCGGAAGCTTCGGTTTCTCTCCACTGGTCTGGAAAAAGTTCCTAACGACAGCCTGCACTTTTATCGGAGTAAATAATTATCGGTTGCCTGTTCGATTCGCTCGCTCCCTGTATATTTTTCTTTTAAAATGAAACGAGAAATTCAGCAATCGAAGCCTGCCGGTGTAAAAACAATCAACGTTGAACGAAGTCGCTCGTTATCGACGATTGGATGATGGATGGCGACGAGATGTTCAGAATAGCAAAACCGTGATACGTTTTGATTAGAAGAAATCCAACGAAAGCGTCTCTTGATCTTTGCTCTGTTTGCCGGCTTCTTATCTCGAGAAATTTATAAAACTGGCAATTAACCTTAATCGAGTTAGCCTTGACTGATGAATCTTATCCGCGGACTGACGTTTCTCGACGTAAGGTATGAAAAAGAAGCGACGTCACGTGAAACCAAACTAGCATCGAGATGTGCAATAAACATCATTGCCAAGATTCCCGAAGCTAAACAGAATTAATTGAATCTTGTGAATATTTGAAACGCCATATTAAAGCGAACTATTGCTAATAAAATTGAACGGACGTCATACGTTATCTTTGATTTAAGCAACGCCGAGTGGAGTTTTTAAATTCATTCTCCGAACTAACAAGACTTCAAAATTCATTTCTTCCTTTTACCCGATCGATTCCTAATTTCCTTTAAACATTTCTTTAAAATAGAACAACAAAGGAGAAACATTGCGTCGAGCGATAGACATGACTAAACAATGCAACAAACATCGTCAAACTTCATTGCCTAAACCAACTTAATATTCAAATCTCATACTGAAATTCTATTCTGAAACTGAACAAAACCAACTCCATATACTAAAACAAATCAAATTCGAGTGACGATGAAAATTGATTATCATCTGTTAGATGATCAATCCTTAGACAAAGTCAAGCTTCGTTTCTTCTGCAATTCCATTCCTCCATCATTCTATGTAATAAAACGTTCAAGCTTACGTAAAACCAATTGAGATTTAAACTGCCTTTTCTTTAAGTTAATCAACTGCGACGATAAGAAAATTTCACAATTCATTATCGTTTCCTGTACGATAATAATTAATTCTCAACGCATTCTAAGATCTCTCATATAGGCCGAACTTCGCCCCCTAAACTAATCCATTTTGATAATAAAAAATCAATGATACGATTTATATATAAGCATTCGAGCGAATATACAAGCGTCTGAAACTCGAACTCCAGTTCCTAAGCTAATCCATTTCACTGATAAAGAATCGATAATACACTTTCCGTTCTCCGCGCGCTAAAAGAATCTGTCTGCAACGAAATAAAAAAAAAAAAGGAGGAGAACGCGATCAAACTTATTGGCCATAAGTGAATTATCAAGTGAGCGAAGAGAGTCGATTGCTTCTCCTTTGAGACGTATGATCCTGGATCCAGGCAAACGAGCCCGGCCTGATTAGGTGGATTGTCTGATTAGTCTGTTTCCCAACGAGTGGGGAAGGGGTTAGCCGGAAGTCAAGGAACAATCGCGAGTCTTCCGGTGTGGCTGGCAGCCGGCGTGTACGCGAACAAGCCAAACTGCAAACCGAATCTTCCGCCGTTAGATTGAGTTCGGAAACACGCGCGCCAGTCGAACTAATCTCGCCCCATCCTCAGACAGGTTGCCACTTGCGAAGCATCCCCTTTCTCAGCCGTGTCTGTAACTCCATCAGGGACTAGGATTTAAGCTTCGTTCGCATGTACGAGCGATCGCTAGCCAGCAGATTCGAAATCCACAGGCTGGACGTACGCTGAATTTCTCCGAATCCCCAGTCTTGAGATGAATCTTCAATGAAGATGGATCCCATTTCCGCTTCTATGAACTGACAAGTGTTATCGGATGGACGACGCTTTTGGTTTCTTAGAGTTCACAGGTAACGTCGATGATTTTCAAGCAAGTTTCACTGTACTGGCGAGGTTTCAACGATGCTGATGGAGTAGTTGAAGATCGTTTGAGACGTGAAACGTTTGCGAGGAATAATTGGAGTTATTCGACGTTCCTTGGGTCGAAAATTTCCAATCTATTTCTCTGTTTTGGCTACCGTGTATTTCCTCGTGCTTCTTTGGTCGTTTTTGTTGGCTTTTAATTAGAAAATGTTAGGAATAATTCTCTTCATTTGGATCGATTTTTGACGAAAGAAATTTAACCTGTTACTTCTCTAACTTTGGGGGGGGGGGGGGGGCAGAGATTGAACAACGAAGAGAAACCAAGAAAACTGTCGGCTCAGATTCATTGAAACTGAAGACGCTGAATGCAACCGAGAATGATAACCAATTCCAGTTTCGTGATTACAGATATTTCAAGTCTTGCAATTAGATAGTTACACTCTGAACCTGCCAGTCTCTTAATTGCTCGTATAATGAACCTGTATGCATCAAGAACCATACTGGCAATTACGATAATTACGACTTACGCGAAACTCTGATTTCGCAATGAAGTAAATCTTGCACGACGCCGTACAAAGAGACTAACAAACAAAAAGAGAAGAAGAAGAAGACAGAAACTATCACGTAAAACGTGATACGGACAAAAGGCGAATAATCTAATCTCAAATAGATGCAGGTATTTCAAAGTGACACAACCCAAACAAGTGTCTTAGAAAAATCGAAGAGATTACAGAAAGATTAGGGAAAGCTGGCAAAAAGACAAGAACTCTAGGAAACGATAGTCGAATATTGTTCTTGGAATCTTTTTATTCTTATTCTTTCTATCTTCGGAGGAATCTTCAGAGACACTAACTTTTGTCAGACACACACACACACACACACAGCATTGATTTATTTTTGCTTGCGACGCTTTTGAAACGCGCGATACAGCGAAGGCCGCAGGTATTCCGGTCTCTACCGGAATCTTAAAAAGAGAAATTGGAGAAACTATAAAGCACGGAGGGTAGCTAATGGGCAGCGGCACTTACCACTGAATTTTTTAGAGTGGCTTATCCACGTGCTGTTGAAGAACAAAGAAGGCGTGAAGCCAGCACGAGGAGGAGGAAGCCAGGGGAAAGAGAAGCGACGGGTTGAGAAAGAGAGAGAGCGGAGAGCCACGAAGGTGGCGTTCATTTGTTATTCATAGGGTCGCCATAGCGCTGGCACGTCGTCGAACAGGTTTCGAACACGTTCGCCAAGAGGACCACGAAGCCCGCAAACTCATCCGACAACTTCAATTACACACATCTCTTCTGATCGCGAGCCGTCAGCTTTCGAATATATGTATTTCGGATATTCCATAATTGAAAAGTTTTCTCAAAAAAAAAAAAAAAAAGAAGTTTCGCAAGAATGCAGAATGCGAAATTAAGTGAATTAAAAAAGCTCTGTCATGTCTCATACAGTACGTGTTATATGGAGCGTTGATTTTTGACGAATTTGAGAAGACGAAAAATTTACGTATACTTCAACGTGCACTTTCGATTTGCGAACAATTTGAATATTAAAACGTTCATTCGTCTTAATCGATTGAAATTTTATTAATAGGCGGAACTGCGTCGTCATCTATTTCGATAGCGATGTAAGTTCATTTCCTGTAATCTGCATCCTGTTCAGTCGAATGATCGATAATGAAAAGCAAATGACAACGAACGTAATTCTAACCTTTGTACCCGACATAATATTGCGCGTGCGGATGTGAACAAGCTGTTTAAATACGATCCAGTAATATACTCGTAAATTATTATTATTATTATTATTGTTATCAAATAAAATTGTTACAGTTAAATGTAATTATCATTACATTTAACGGATTTTTAAATTAATAATAGTCTTACATCTATATCGGATCGTATCAAAGTGCAAATCTAAGATTGCACATGTTGTCGTTATCTTATTTTCTCTTCTCCATGAATAACCTCGTATCAACAATCGGCATCCGATGACGATACACGTACGTATGTTGCGGTCTAATATTATAATATTTATTTCATTTCACTCTATTAATTTTCAAATATCATGCAAGATATTTACAAAGGGAAATAATTAAATTAAAGCATAAAATATAGATTTAAATAACTAAAATTGAACCAATTGTACAGTTCACTAACTTTAAAAGTAGCGTAGGTTCGTTCACAGTGCTGAAAAAGGATATTGGCCTAGTTAATATTCCGAGTAGCTCGAGCAACTAACAAATAGAGACGTGGACAAACTAAGTAGACCGTATCCGGATTTTTCAATCGATGGAAACGCGAACACTTGGATATTTCAAAACAAAGGAAAATACGCTTTCACCGCTTTCGAAATGAAGGATCCATATAAAAGATTCTGAAAGTTCATTAGATGGATAACGAGACACCACTGTCGTGATTATATTGGTCAAAGCTGAAACCAATTTGAGAATGTATATAGAAATTGCAAGATACTGTATTTAATTCATAAAAATCAATATTAAATTCAGCAGAAGACTTATAAATCTTTTCGCACAGTCTTCCGCGACGTTCTCTCTTCCTTCAAAACGAAGAAGACCATCGAGAGTAGCTTTCCTTCGTGAAAATGAAATGCTAACACAGTTTTAATAATAACAGAGTCCCGTGTTGCGAGGATAACGGTGCTCGCGCAAGGAAGCTAAATTAGCCAATTAAAAATTGAACCGCCAATTGAATTCACCTTCTTTCGCGTTTATCGTACGAAGCACACGCTATCGTGTATCACAGGCTAATTATCGATCAATTGGAACGAAACGACAATCGAAAGGTCGGCCAATTATTTTGTTTGAAGGTGCGTCGATCAACGGAATCGTGCAGTTACCGCGCGTTGAAACCGACATTTATCACATCGAACGCGAAATTACGATAGATAAGAACAATAATTATCGATAACCGCGAATGTGTCGATAGGGCAGAAACTCCATTAATACGTCTCTGCTTGCACGTAATTACGCAATATCGAAAATCCAGCGAATCTATAACCGTATAATGCCTCGGAATTAACGTGATCTAACGAAATTACGGGTAATGTGATATTCGATTAATGAGTAACGTATATATAACACGAGCTGTTTAAGATGAGAATAGAGAGAACGATGCACAATCTAAGCCACGGCTAACAAACGATGAATTAAATACCAAGCGAAATTAGTAGTTGGAACGAATCAATATTTACTAAATTAATACGAACGAAGAGAGGCAGGTTCATTAATTAGCGAGCAATTGCCCGGTGTGCTTCTCAAAAGCATATCGCTGGGCCAATAGAATGATTCGTCTGCCAGAACTACACTCGAATCACCACATACGAGTTACGATGATACAAACTATGAATCGGCAGGTCGTGCATAATGAGAGAGGCACGTCCAAGAACGACTATCGTGATTATATCAGCGAAATTTGGAGCAAATTCTAAAATGTATATGGCAGTCATCGTGAATGCATTTACGGTTTAATCGCAAAATTTTTGTTCGTTCAATTACTAAAATATATATAGAGAAATATGAGAATACGAATTGATAAACTATACTAAGTATAATGTTTGTGATATTAATATATAATAAATAAAATTAAGACGTAATTCACAAACTTCATTGATATATCATTGCGGATCCTCATAGTGGAACATATTCAATTTTAATTAACCAAGGAATCGATAACTTTGAAGAATATTTCTTCTCGACGAAAATTAATGTCTAAGAATATTCGAAGAAAATATGTGTCTATCGTTAACAGACTACGAATATTGTCGCGTGAATAAAATTTAAAAAAAAAATGGAATTCAAACAGGGATGCTTCATCCCTTGAATACTCTAACAAGTATTATACTTTAGATATTTCATGTGTATCGTATACATTTTTACATCTTCAAATATCTGGTAAACGCATAAACATTCGCAGTCTCATCATTAGTAGGAAAGTGCTTGCAAAACACGCTACGAGTGAAACAAGTTTCTCAGGAGGAAAAGGAATCTTATGCGTGCATTTGGCTCACATTCACAAAAAGGGAAAGTGTATCTGTAGGAAAACCTGAGCGTGCCACTTGTTTGTTAGTTGTAAAGAAAACTGAACGTTCCGTTCGTTGAGATAAATGGCACGGACAGAAGTCAAGAAACAATTAACTAACGTTTATTAGAATTGATATTTTTCTCTATGGAGGCGGCACTGTGACACCATCTTCTAACATTATTAAATAACTATTTCGCTTAAGGGGAATTACACTTAAACTCTAGTATTCTCATTGGCGTGTAGAATATTTTCCAATGAAAGATGAGAATTTTTCAATTTTGTCACTTCCGGTGCTATTTACGAGACTCTACAACGAACGTTTCTCACGGGCAAACTTAAATCAATTTATTAGAACCCTATCAAAATCTAATTAAACCCAACCTAAGCATCTCCAGTACATTTTGAATGTTGAGTAAATTAAATGGAAATTGAATGAATTAATTAGCGAATAACTGCTCCGATGCACTTCTGGAAAATACATCGCTAGACTACTAGAATGATTCCTTGACCAGAACTACTCTCGAAACACCAGAGACGAATCATGACGATGTAAATTATAAATCAGTCGGCCGTACATTAAGCAGGGACCTTAAGAAGGCTGCATCGACCTCTTGAAATCGTTCTCCTACGTCTCGACGGCTTCTCAAAGGCGCCGTGGCAGCGTACATACGAAATGAGATCCAACCCTTCAAAATGCGCGTGCACACGACCGGAAGTTAACCCTTCGAGAAATAAGCCATTGAGGTCGGGCCATTATCAATCTCTGATTTTCTTTTTTAGAACTTCTCTGCTTCCCAACGTTGGACGTTCATGGTACAATAAAAAATCAGTAGAAGGCGGAATTCAGAGAAAACTTTTGGATCGTAAAATTTCATGGTCGGTATTAGACTGCGAGATGTTTTCTATAGAGTTGAAGAATTTGGAAAAAAAGGCACCTTGAAATTTGTCTGTTTTACAACGTTGAAAATTCTTCGGTATAAAAAAGTTTAGGTACTTGAGTAAAATTAGCAGATAATTTAATATAGTAGTTACAGTTTGAAGATTGATTCGTAATATCTTATGAATAATTCATTTTCCATTTTACATGTCTTTGATGGAAGTCATCAGTTGTAATATACTAATCTTTAAATCTTAAGCAAGTCCCGATCTCCACGAATAAATTAAAACAACCTGTCTGACCACTGAATTTCAGATATCCATAGGAATCAACGAAAGATGAAAATAAAATCTAAACACAGATTTTCTTTATCCTGTTCGAAACATTAAAAAGAATATTATTTCGTACACATTTGCATACTGCTTGCACTCTGTACAATCGTGTACCATTAAATTTTCCACAAATGCGTAATTATCCGCATTCTGATCATAAAGAATATACTATACTTTAGACGCGACATATATATTTGCATATTTATACACGTTGCGGGTATTCTTGCACACATTTAAATTCCCCGTAAACGCGTAAAAGGCCCTTAGCATGCTAATCATCGACGCATGCCATCGTTCCAGCAGATTCCACAACCTGTTAAACCAGGTCAAGGAATCGGATAAACGTACGTACAGTCGGAGCCTGTGTCTCTAACCATAAAACAAAACATCGACGTTTAACACCTGTCCAACATCTCCGCTACGAGCGACAAATTTTAACGGTGACACGGGTCGTACAGATTTTATTAGAAGGCTGGCCGACCGTCTGTTGAATCGAGTCAAAGTTAGCATGAGAACGAGCGGAGATAAGCCATTGGGAAGGACGCGGCGCGTGGATGTCGGCATTCCCTGGCAAGATTTATCGTTCGAACAAAACGGAGACAAAGACGTCGTCGGGCGGAGGCCACGTATTTTACGGGACATCAGCAATTCTCCTGGGCAAATATGCCTGGTTGTTTGTTTTAGAGGCGGTTCGCCGCGATTCAACGAGCGCCCGCGCGACGTACACGCTTCGTCCTCGCCTCTCTTCGAGTCTTCGCGAACGAAGGCGTGATCCACGAATTCTAACGAGGCTGTGTGTGCAAATTTATGCGCCTCGAGTGCACCGTGCGTTCCAAAGTTCCGCTCGAACCTCGACATCCTCTCTCTCTCTCTCTCTCTCTCTCTATCGTCATGGTCGTTAGACATCTAACGGAGAACCTTCGAAAAGCTCCACTCGGTTGCTATACGCACGTTAGCTTGTTCGAATGTTTGGAACATTGGTTTTAAATAAAATGAATATAATTGTGGGAGAGAAGATTTGGAAAATTTGCGGACGGCGTTCGAGGTACGCAAGTTTCAGGTGAGATGTTTTTCAGGTTTGTAGGTAAAGCCCGCGTGAGCTTTCGAGAAAGAGAAAGAATGCGTTGCAAGGGCAACGAATTTGTATTTTGGTTTGTACAAGTATGAGTTAATTAAAATGAGGGGATAATGTATGGGAATATTTGAATACAAATTATGAATTTATTAATTCAATTCAGAATCTTCTATATATGCCTGAAATATACTATAAAATCTGAATAATCTAATCGATATAATCTGATTGTTATACATATTCATTAAATATACTATAAAATATGAATAAATTTATTAATTCAATCCAGATCTCGTTATATATGCCTCAAATATACTATAAAATCTGAATAAACTAATCAATATTTCTGATTAAAAGAACGCAAACTGCTATAACTTTGATAATATGACTATTAACGAAAACATTAAAAAGTATATGGAGTAATAGTTAATATAACGGGGAAACAAGTATTTATCCACGTAATTAGCAAAATATCATTCAAATCTTTAGAAACACACCATTCAAAATGTACACAATTCCTATTACAATATAAATGTTAGACGTTTATCATTTTCATTGCCCTGATACATCCAGTGTTGATCTAAAAATGATATAAAAGTATAATAAAACATAAGGGAGGACTACAGGTATTGAACAAAATATGCAAACACCTCTTGTATATAAGAGGTGCTTCCACTATTCTGACCATTCCCTTGTATGTATAGAAAACAGGTAATAAGACAGAATAATAAAACGTGCCAGGGGATTGGCGTATCAAATCGACGACACGACAGGAAGAAGATTTTTTTGAAGAAATCAGATACAATTATAGAGGAGGAGGGTTTGAAGAGTTTGAGGAGTTCGGATTGCAAGGAAAGGGAATGAGAATGTGGCTCGAAGAACCTCGCGGCGAGTTTTGTGATACCCTACAGATTCGTGAAGCAGTTTAGGAAATCCCGAAGGATTCGTGAACTAGTAGTTAGGAAGTCTCGCTAGATTCCTGGATCGATTTCAGAATTCCTCTGGGATATGTGAATCGTGTGAGAAGGGAAAAATCTGTGGACCAATTTAAGAAGTTTGCAACGACAGATATCTCGTAGTTTGAAACGTATTCTTAGTAAGTAACCTTGCTTTCGCTTAATTATCCGGTTAATTAATTTTCTTCGATATTCTTTGATTTATATATATGATTGATCTGTCGCCGATAAAACAAAGCAACGAGACTATGTATCTATTAGAATCTTTGTAGGCTACGTTTTTAAAAATCACGCTGATGACGACCTTTCTGTTATTCCTTGAATCATTATTCTATGTCTCTCCTTTAGAGAACCTTTAATTAATCGGTTACAGTCATTTAAATGCGTTCAATCGTACAGGAATTAGCTAAATTGCTTTTTCATTCGAGAAATATTCTTTCCGGTTAAAAATAATAGAAAACACATCTCGGCATGACAAGGTAACAAGATTATTTTCGATAGCCACTCTGAAAGCGTTGAAGGGAGGAACTCGACAGTGAGAAGTTGTCTTTATTATTTAGGGGATTTGTATTCTTTGTAAGGCGACGTATGTCACGGAATCGAATTTGGACAAAAGGGAGGGACGTTCTCACCTCTTCGCATTGATATTCCCGTACCGATAATATTTCCCTCTGATGCAGTCCAGATCTGGTAAGTGCACAATATGCATTATGCATGCCCTCTACTGATATCGTCGTATACACTGGGACGATGGTCTACGATCGTCCTGCATCGACCATCTAAATCATTCACTCTGCCAGCTATTTTCGCATCTTTTCGCAGTGACTACTGTGCCGTTAGAAAAATAAAAATAAAACGGCGCATGATTTAAATCGATATTTGATGACAGATATAGAAATATGACAATTTTTCAGCTTGTCCAAATTATAAATGAAAACTAGTGCTTAATTCTTGCGGATACACGCCATTATCATATTATTTCTATTTCCAGTGAACATATCAGTGTAATGTCAGCTTGAGTATCAGATTTTAAACATAAATGAGTAGAAATCGTATTATTTCTACTTCCAGTGAACATATCGGTGTAATGTCAGTTTGAATATCAGATTTTAAACATAAATGAGTAGAAATATGCTTGGATTGTCAAAAATCTAAAGCGCAAAACTCAAATAACCACATTTTGCGAAGATAGCCTTTCGTTCGATCTAGAAAATTTCTTGCTGATCGATATAGCTTTGTTTGGTCCCGTTAATATAAAGAATAAAAAGAAAACGTGAACCAATTCCTACTATTGTATACCAGTGGCTAAAGCACCGGTAAATTCACACGCTACTTTGGTCAACCCGATTTTACAACACTGCTGCCAACGACACTTGTCTCTGACATGCCAAACAATACCTAGCTTTTATCTACAAATCGAAATAACCAGTTGAACATGATAAAGAAGAACACGAAGTCACGTTTCCTAGCTTTTACAGAGAAACAGGTTTAACGATTCACTACGCTTTTGATCAACCTCGTGTTACCAAAATTCCGTCCGTATATTTGATTTTGCAACTGAACACATGATTTCTCGTTCCATTCGAAATCTTCCAACTATTTCTGTCCGTAATATAATTACAATATCAAACGTTAAAATATTTATAATTATTATAGAGTTGAAACATTTTTTGTCTTGTAAAATACAAGTATTTTTGACCTCCATAAAATTTGCTCGATTTACCAACTATTTTTCATAAACCTACATCTTTCGACCTGACAGGATAATTTACACTTTCATTTTAATTATACTACATTTATTATTATATTGTTATATCATGTTACATTGTATCATTATATTTATTTTATTTGCACTAAAATTCTCCTGTTCAATCGTAAAATGACGTTAAAAAACCAGGAAATGAAAAAGATCTGCCAAACATATTTTTCTCCCGCAGCTTTTAATCGATAAAATCTTGTCTAAAAAGAACGTTCGAAACTGTGAAGCAAGTCGACGGAGAACACTTGTTGCGAGAAAGCGAATGAACAACTGGAAAATAAAAGGAAGAGGCGGATTTATTTCTCCGAGGTTTGATCCTATCAAATTCGTCGGATAGTTAATCCACCAGAGAGGGATGAAATTCCGAAAAGGCGCTCAGCCTACAATTTCTTTCATCACGATGAACAGACGAAATACAAAAGTGGCATTTTCACTTTGCCATTGAATAGAGTTCCTTTGGCAAGCGCCTCCTCATGCATATGGATCAGCCATTCATCATATTTTGACGGAGAACGTTCCCACTCTCGCGCTTCTATCCGGTATTAACACGGAATAATTATGTCTGGTTCGTCTGCTGGAAATCAATCGATGAAGTGTCGATTTTATGCAACGGGTCGAGTAATAATCTCGCGCTGCTTTTTTATTCAAAGTTGCTCGATTGATCACGGCCGATCTCGCCGTGTAACCGTGTTTGTTCTAAAGTTCCAGTCTAAAGTTTATGCTTACGGATCAGAATATTTTCGATTGGTTGAATACATTCTTCCCTCCTTTCTCTTTCTTTTTTCTCTTTTTCTCTTTTTTTTTTTGCCAACACTTTTGTAACCAAATTTTGTCCTAAAAATGAGGTTTCTTCCGCAGGAATTTTCATAAAGATGCATATTTCTGAAAATTCCTATGTACGTGCTTCCGTAGCTTTTATCACGTAGAGAATGGAAATTTTTGGTTCTTTTCTAAGTCACGCCATTTCTGAAAAGTGCGCACCGTCAGATAGAGTGCTCGCTCCAACGCCGTCATCTTGTTGAAAAATAAATAAATAAATAAATAAAGTAAAATTTGTTCTTTACTCGTCGATGGTAATGGAGCGAGTGCGATCAAACAGATGTTCTATCGTGTTCGTTGTTTAAGAGAGAAAATTGCGAAAAAAGGTGTGACTTTCACGCGTTTGAGATATCATCCCTCCATAATCGTGCTCTTTGTCAACTGATAGAAAGGTCTCCTTTCTATCTGAGGATCACGCGATGATAAAATCACGCTCGTAAGATTGTTTCGTTGTTCCGTAGTTTTTATCTGCTGCAAGGAAATTATGCAGTGGTCTCTTATCTGATAAAGAACGAAATTGTTTGGACCTCTTATCTCCTTTCGCCGCTCTTGATGATTGTGATACACGTGCCGCGAGATTGTATTTTTAGAAAATTGCTGCGAAATTCTGCGAATGTACAATGCGTTCAATTAATTCTCAGCTTGTAAGGAAAGATTAAAAATCTTCGAAGCGGAAATGTTAATCCTCGAGATCGAGATATCTGGCGTGTTCTTCTATATGCTTCAAGTATCAATTATGATTTTAAAATATTTTACAAATCAATTACACGCTTGAAATGAGATAATTATTGCACTACATTTCACGATATTTAATTTATTTATCGTAACTTGGCGTGTAAAAGGATTACAGAAAAATCAGATAAACGTTTGAAATTCCTTCTCTGTTATTTTCTGTCATATAAATTGACAATTTCAAAGCGTGTTATTCTATTTGAAAAAATCGTACGTTCGACGATGGTTAATTAAAATTCGGAAAGTTCTGTCAGTCGTAAAAAATTAAAAATATCAAGAAGTGAGCCATAATGAATCGCGTATAAGATCTGCGAAACACGTCACCGTGGTCTTGTTATCAATTACACACGAAATTATCAGGGCAACACGTTACATAAATTTATTATGAATATGCATGCGATCCGACGTAACTTCTCTTCGCGCATCATCACTGATCAATGCAAATTGGATACCACGAATTAAGCGCAAGATGACAGGATGGCGAGATTGCAACAACCGCAGGGCAATCCAATGTCGTATACGCCATAGGATATGGTCCCGTAACCCAACGCTTCCTCCCATCTTTCCCATTGTCCAAAATAATAAATCGGGAAAATCATATGGATTCATAGAATCAGAGATATCGCTTGAATCTGTTACGATTCCAAACACGTATGTACCTTGTGAAATAATTTCTTATTTTAAATGACGATTTTATAATAGAAGCATCTTCTAATTACTGTCAAGCTTGCAAAAAATCTTTTCTAAAATTAAGTCCACGTGGTTTGTCCACGACGATAAATTTCTCGAGTCTGAATAACATTTTCAAGTAACAAATGATTTATTTCCATAGGTTTGTGTATCGCAAAGGGATGCCATAAATTATAGTAAATTGCAAAGTGAAATTTAAAAAATGATAGTTACAAATTACACAAGCGTGTTCGAATAATTTTCTCTAATTTACCCTATTTTTCTTTTTTTTTTTTTCATTTTTTCCCACTCTTCTCTATTTTTCAATTTTGCAGTTGAAATTAAAGTGAGACAACAATCGACGTTAATGTGAACATTTCTGCAACGATGCAATTTTTCGCAGATGGCAACAATTTGATGACACTCCCTTTCGAGCCAAAAATTTCATTTCAAACTCTGATCAAAATTTTAAATATACATTTCTTTTGTTCGCGCTTGCGTTTCAAGCGTTTATGATTGATGCAACTGCGACGTGATTAAATTCATTATCGTGGGGAATAAATGTTAAGAACGTTGAACGCGAAACTGTTTAACGAGTCGGTGATTTCCATCGAAATCGCGATTAATCGAGTCGTTCGACGGTTTGGAAACGTTAAGTGTCTAGAGGCTCGGAGCTAGAAATTGATTTCTGCGTCGACGAACCGGAGACACGGAATTTAGCGAATAAGCTGCTCCACCGGAGAGAAAAAGGACGCAATTTCGACTGTTCTTCTGTGACGCTGCGAATCGATTACTCGGAGAACAAGGCGCACTTTTCTTCCAACGAAAGGGTAAAGTCTCGGCAAAAGGAACGCGCGGAATTTCAATTTCCAGGGCCCATCCATTGATAAATGCCCTCTCCATTAATTGTTTTGTTGAGTTTAACCCTTTAAACTTTACGCTACATTAGCGATTCATTTATTCTAGCCATCAGCTTACCGATTTGTATTGTCCTTTAACCTTTAAACCTTTCTATGTATAGATTTTCTACTAATTAGTATGAAAGTAGTATTCTAGATTTATCGTCAAAGTAAAATGATTTTATTATTATTTACATTTTTTTATAGATCATATCGCATGGCAAAATTTGGAGAATTTGAACTTTGATATTTAAATTTTTGAGCTACATGTATTATTCGTTTCTTAGCTTCATAGTTAATTAGGTTACGATTACTTTCTGCCATGACTTGAAAAAATATAACGAATTTATTTACTATATTGGCGAGAAGATCCATTAGTATAATACGCGAGGAGAAAGATAGTAAGCGAGCAATCAATTAATTATAACTTAATAGCTAAGATTAGTTCTAGCTAGTACGTAATTAACAAAAAGTAACTAAGCAGGCATTTGAATAGAACTTAAGTACGCAGAATTACTAACTAATGAAGTAACAACGAAAACAATGAATTTCTCCTAACGATTAACGAGCCGTTTAGAAGGCATATTAATGAATTTCGTAAATCGAAAAGCAGGAAAAGACGATGATATTCTAAGCACCACTTTTCGAAATTCACCTTGAAATTTACTACTATTTACACCATCTCGCGACAAATTATGCAAATAAATAATTTTTAAATTAACAAAAAGCAACGTGGATGAAGTACGTAAGAGGGACGATGAGTAATAGCAGCGAACAACTGGTTTACATCGTTTTAACTCTCAACCAGTCGAATATTTCTAGCATTTATCGCGAGGTTTCCGCGAAGAAAAAAGAAGAGAAGAAGAGAAATTTCAATTCAGAATCGATTTAATTTAGCGATGTAACCTTAAGATAAGAAGGAGCTGTGAATCTACTCTAGAAGCTTATAAGAAGATCACAATTTTCCAGGATTTCTGCATCAATTCAATAATGTACTCGATTCAATCTGTCGATGCATCGATTTTACTCGCGTCAAGGAAAAGCGAGGGATAAGCAAAGTGAAATTTCTTGATATTTTTTGTTGGCTGGCGAAGGAGCCAATCGCAATCGAATTTATCGAAAAATGAATTGATTTGCTTGTGTAAAGTGATTACCATAAACGTTCCATGGTGGTTACGGAAAGCCTCGAGAGTTATAGAGAACGTGTCGTCCGTTGCTGCAACTTCCGCCAGCCACAATATTCACCGACCTCTGTAAACATCTGTCGGCTCTTTGTAACTCGGTTTAATCGGAAACTCGTTTAACTGGCGGCCAATTTTTTCTTCTTGAAATACCGCGGACGCTTCGAATATAATTATTCAACTTTGCTTGTCGACCAACGCTTCTCTTCCAAGCTGAAAATGCAAATATTAAGCTCTTCCAGGCTCGCAGTTATTGGCTGTTTCCAGTGAAATGTGTAACATTCAACGCATTCTATTTTCGCCAGGTGGTCTGCCTTTCACGTTATTTCGTTGCATTCATCGTGACTTATATCGTTGATTTAATAGAAAAATGACTGAGTTGAAAAGAGCAAAAAGAAATGAACTTCTTCGGCAGTTTCCTGCAATTTGGCAACCATCTTCGAGTCGAAAATAGTTGACATAATCTTGTCAATTATCTGTGTTAATGCTACAACGATCGCTTATTATCACGATATATTACAAGATCAATCTCGTTGTCGTCGCTGTTACGTTAAATTCATTTTCGTGAACGGAGAACAAGTTTTGTGAGCTATGACGTTCTTCCTGCCAAGTAGCGGAAGTAATTTAGTAGCATAAACAATTAAGTAATTTGGCAGCTTTTTCACAACCTAGCTAAAATTTCGGGCTCGAGGGTGCTTAATATGGCCTTGTTAATTATCATTTATCTTGTTAATATTTAATTATCATATATTTATATATGTTAATTATCTAAACTATGTCATTCCTCCTGTTAAATAACATAATTTTGTGAAATGTTTGTGACATTCCTGTTCTGCCAGATTGATGCAGGCAGATACTACTTGTTCATTGATTTTCAGTGGCCGTTCAATTTTAGTTAAGCTAAGTAGTGCAATTTAATTGGATGATTATGATGCTCCTATTGTGGCAGATTAATAGACAAATACCATTTGTTCGTTGATTTGCAGTGGCCGTTCACTTTTAGTTAAGTTAAGTAGCGTAATTTCGTCGCACGATTATGATACTCCTATGCTAGTAAATTACTAGAAAAAAACTATTTGTTCATTGATTTTCGATGGCCGTCCACCGTTCATGCTACTTTATTACGTTCTCCGCGATTCGCATTGTCAGTTCGCTGTAGAGGTGAGCGACGCGATTAAGAAAAGTGAAATTCTCTTTTTCTCCGGTGAACCAGTTTGAAATAGAAAATCAGGAAATTAACTTCTTCTCGCATGCTATTCAAATGCTATCTGATACACGTAATTATCCGATATTTCCATTATATTTAATCACTGTGCTAGAAATATCCAGTTCGCTGCCTTAACACAATAAAATCTACATTTGGAAAGCCTTTGCACGAATAAAGAAGCATCGAGGGCCAGCTGTCAACGAGTTTTATACGACTGACGAATAGTTGATGTCGTCGGGTAACGCGTTAATTAGGAATTAATTGAGCCCCGGCCAATTATCGATCCAGCGTATTTCCGGTGTCGCGAATATTCTAATATTTATGCAATTATTCGATGTAACAACGCGGCACACTTGTCAAGTTCTCGATTTCCGCGACACTTTACACCGAAACGATTCAGTCCTCGATCGTGTTCCCTCGTTAATTGCCCAATTAATTAAGCGTTATTGACGCGTGCAAATGTACGTGCAAACACGACACACAACTCGTGCATAATCTTTGCTCTACTTAACGGCCAAGCGGTTTACACAGATTTACACGCGAGACCTTCGATAACGTTCTACGAAATATTTTCCACCGGTTGATTAATTCCTCGTTCGTTACTATAGAAAATTTATATGCTAAAATATTCCGGCGATATTTTATTAGCCAGCCGGTATTCTTCAAACTATCCATCCATAACGATAACAAGTTTCTACGTTATCACGGTGCAAGCCTCTGTTTCTGGGAACAAAATCATTGTGAATGCACGAACTATCGAAAATTGCCAAGCTCCTATCTTCTTTGCTTTATAGCTTAAGTCGATCTTTAGAATATAGACGTATGACTATGAATTCGATGTAACGACCGTAATAATTAATTCGATATAATGTCACACGATTTGAAAGTTACATAAGCTTCGATGTCTATTAAATTTTCCTTTTATCTCTGTATTATTATGCTATTTTATTCCGCTCGATATCTTACGTTATATTAGTGCAGGATAAATAATAGAGAAGAGAAGGGCAATACAAGACGGGCAGGAGAGACAAGAAGGTAGCACAGCAAGGAGGCAAAAGACCAAAAGTGGCAATAGTTTGTAGTCATTAGTTTTAGCTTTTACAGATAGAACAATTTAAGAGAGTGCAATACAATAGAGTAGATAAGAAAGGAGGTAGATATATAAGAAGCAAAATAAGTGTAAGAGATGTAAAAACGAAAGTTCGTCCAAAGCCTAAAGGCACGGACTAAATAATAATAAATAGTGCAGGATAATTTATTTACAAGTATATCGCGTGGCTTTGTGTACTTAAATCAGCATGACTCTACCGGATTTATAATATTTATATCGTGCGAACATATCGTTAGAATGTTTAGAGATCTGAATTTCTATCTTAAAATTTCAATAGAAGTGTAGGTAAAAAAAAAAAACAGGTAATTGTCTAATTATAATCATTAGATTATTAAGGCGAGGTGCATTTAGAAAAATCACCAGCTGTCAGATTTTTATTCAAGAAGGAATACAACGATCAGTTATAATTCTATTGTTGTAAGAGAATAATTTTTGAACTAAAATTCTGGCTACAGATACGTGCGAAAGTAATAATACGTAGCTGTTGTCGGAATAATAAAAGCAAAATTAATTCGCTTATTTCAAGGATAGCTGTTAAAACACTGAATCAACGTAACGGTTGAATTTCACGCATTTACAACCGGGGAGTACAGTTTGAATTCGATTAATTAACGACGCGCGACATCGTACCGGTTACAGTATTTATTGATTTTCCGCAAAATTTGCAATTAACCGACTCCCTTCCCCGCTTTACAGAAATTAATTTAACCGCAAGATAAAATTACTCTTCGATTATTCGCTGCACATGTATGTAAGCCAACGACAGAACCTGCCAATTTGAACAAAACGAACCGATAGCAGATTTGATTAATTAATATATCGTAATGACAGCGCGTCGTTAGTAATAAAATACGATTCGATAAAAGAATATATTTTTAATCAGAATTACTCGCAACACGTAATGCATAAATCGCGTTTATTTCATCTTGAAATTCAAATGAAAAATTATGAAACACATTGTTATTTATAATTTTCTAATATTTTTGAGTACTTTCGTTAAGAATTTCGAGAATTTGTACTGCGTGTTGTTGTTGTTGTCTGTTTAGCAAAGTCGCTAACGTAAATTGCCATTGCAAACTGTCAATATAATTTGTCGATATAAATTGTGAATGTATAAATCGTCATCATAAATTGTCAATATAAATCATCCATATAAATTGTGAATGCGTAGGTGGTTATTGTAAATTCTCAATAAAAATTGTCAGTGTAAATTGTCAATATAAATTACGAATATGCAAATTGCTACCGTAAATTGTCGATATAAATTGCGAATATGTAAACTGTTATCGTAGATTCTCAATAAAAATTGTGAATATAAATTGTCAATATACCTAGGTTGTCATCGTACACTGTCAATATAAATTGTGAACGTAAATTGTCGATATATGTTGTAAATGTAAATTGTCGATATATATACTGTGAATGTGAATCGTCGATGGAAATTGTGAATACGTAAATGGTCAATATAAATTGTGAATTGTCAGTCCAAATTGCCAATCAAAAATTGTGAATGTAAATTGCCAATATACCTATGTTATGTCAATGTAAACTGACAATATAAACTGTGAATGTAAATCGTCAATAATGTGAACAATGTAAATTGCCAACAATGTGGCCAATGCAAAATGTCAATAATGTGGTCAATGTAAATTGCCAACGTGTATTGTCAGTGTAAATTATCCGTATACGTTGACGATACAAATTATCGATATATATAACATTCTATGGAAACTGGCCCATAGAAACCAAAAACATGCGGACGATTGTCCCTATTGTCAGTGAAACTAATAAACTTCACGAATTCGTAAATAAGTCAAACTGGCGTGAGCCTTGTCACCTGCAGGAACGTAATTTGTCAGTCCAACAACCTAATTGAAATATTTATCCCGAAAACTCCGCACAGCTGAGTAACTTCCCCCCGATATTCACCCCAAATGCCTTGAACCAAATAAATTTTTCTACTCGGACCTCCCGCCGATACTCTCGTTTCTATTTAATTTCCAACATACTTCGATCGATATTGTATTTCCGGAAATATTTCAAGCGTAATTAGAGAGCCTTGCGCTCACTTTCCTCTTTGAATCCGCGTTGTCCTAATTCTCGCGGCGTATATAGAGCGTCGTTGCGGGTTCCGTGGCTCTTTTGAAAAAGTTTTTGCGCTTCTTTCAAGAGGTCGTTTCGAGTCAATAGGCCATCCGACTTGAGGATTCGACCAGGCCAGCACTGGAGGAAGCGTGCAGAGGACAGAGACGGGGACGAGGAACGGAATGGTTCAAATATTTGACCAAAGGGTGACCACATCGAGAGAGCGTAGATGGCTATCTTTAAAATTTAGTGCTCCTGCCGGTGTAACGGGTGTGTTCAGAAGTTCCCGCCATTTTCTGCTGGCCTCTGTCCACGAGAATGGAATTTCGAAGGTAAAAGCTAGTCGAAGATGCTCGGTGAAACCGACAGATGTCGAGATAACTATTGGAAAAGTTTCAAGATGGAGAAACTTGTGGAAAAATTGAGCTCCGTACAGAACAATTCTCGTATCGATGTGAATCCTGGCTATCGAGGCAGATTATGCTATACGCTTCAGTTCAAAGTGTATTTTATCCTATTTATTACCTGCAGCGTTTATGCCTCAAACTCGAAATTTCCCTCGTAAATTTCTTTGAAGCGAATCCTCATTTCTGCGCAGGAACGTCCGAAACGTTTGACTCGAACTTTCATCGTATAGCGTTTGTGAAGACTTGGATAGGTATTTCAAAATTTTGTTACAATATTTCGGTATTCTAAAATGGTACAAAAAGTGGCGAATATCAACGATATAGTTTGGCTGTGCAAGGAACGAAAAAATATGTTCACCCACGGGGGGGTTGAAACATTTGTTACGTTTGCCGAAGACCTCTGACAAATTTTATACTTCACCATTTGCTAGATGACAAAATCCGATAACATCCTCGTGTAAACCTAAACGAAAATGTAGCATGGAATAAAATAAACTATATACTGTATGTTAAAGATAATAATAAAATAAAAATAATTATACTATAAATAATAATAGTAATTTGACGTCGTATTCATCATCTATTTTTTCTTCTCTCCCCGTTTCTTTTTTTAATGAAAAGCATATTCAATTTTCCCACGTTCCTCCGATCGAGATCGTTAAAAATGATGTTTTACGCAATTATGCATGACCAGATGAGAAAACGATACCCAAGAATTATTGAGGTAAATGAACGTGAGAAAGAAATAGACTACACTTCAATACGACTACTGTTACTTGGTAAAACGTAATATTCCTTCTGTCTGTTGAAACAATTAATATTATGAAAATTAACGAGGATCGGAGTATACGAAGTATTTTCCAGGAAATGATTATTCCATCGTATAATAAATACGTGAAGCAACGCGAGACGCGCCTGATCCTTTGATAATATTATAATAATTGGTTCAAGTGTAACAAGCGATCCCATGTTAATAAGAATGATTAACATATCGTGAAAGATCAGTTCTCACAGAGTTCAGCACGAGTCAAGGGCTATTTATCAAATGCTGAAAGAAATTAAATCCCTGTTACGTTCTCTGCAACCGAATTCTATCGTACAATCGTTGAATGGTTTCTGAACTGCGAGGAAGACGTAGAAAAAATTGTTGATCGAATGTTTCGTTTCAATTTTACGTCGAAGATTTTCTGCAAACATTAAAAATGTTTGCATTTATCGAGATGAGAATGAGATTAGAACATAAACATTCGACAATTGCTGCGGTTTTAAAATACGCTTTTAAAATAGAAATTTAAAACCGTCGGAACGCGCGAGATATATTGAGATGAATGTTCGTTGCGAAATAAATCGGGCGCCGTTGGAAAATCTGCTGGAAAAATAGGACGACTCTTGAAGGTACAAACTGGTTAAAAAAGTGTTTAAGAAAGAGTGGTCCCGACGAAGAGAAGTTTGATCAAGACTAAGAAGTTTTGGCAGCAAGTAGGATAGTCGATGTGCTAACTTCACGGAGAACAACTTTGCTGTGTGCCTCTTACCCTGTCTTCAAGGCCGTCATGGTCGCTGTTTACTAGGGTTGCTATTGTCGAGGTGAACGAACTCGTAAGTTCGTGTAAACAAATCAATTCCGCGGTAAAAATTACCGGCTGCCTATTTTCTCGTTCTTCCTTCTTCTTCTTCGTGATTGATCAAAGTTCCTGTTCTTTTTATTTCTCATTTCTAAAGTTGCAATAACATACGGGGCTGATTAGCGATCATATTTATTTACTTGCAATTGACATACATAAAGCGACACATAAATAGGGAAAGTCCATGCGCCAAATTGAATTTGGTTTGTAATCGTCGCTCGAAATAAAAATTTGGAAGCTTCTCTATGTTTATAGTTGGAGCAGAAAAGGAAAATGTATTTTTAAATCTTGTACTATAGGAAAAAAATAGAAACGCCGTTACATTAGATCAAATTAAATCTGTTGGAATGAAATAAAATAATCAATCCTTCCCTTGGTGCAAAAATAAATGAATAAAATAAAAGTTAAATACAATTAATATTTCTTATTCATGGATTTTACCAAAAAAATATCCGAACGTTTCTATTCCTTTCTACGCTCCAAGTATCCATCGATCATAAAGCCAGCACATAAATAACAATTGAGTGTAAATAAGAAATATACGTATGTTTATACAAGATTTTCACAAAACACTTGACTCTCAATCCACTTGATACGTTATAATGAAAATACAAATAAAAAGAAAAAGAGAAAAAAAATCGGAGAAACGTCAGGGAGCTTTAGCAAACGAGACTACGCGCTCGTTAACAATGGAAAAGAGCATAAAGCGTGAACGAGAAACGTTATGGAATCGCGACGAGGCGTGAAAGCTGCGTCGTGACGCGTTTAACACAAGTCGAGAGGCGAAGAACTCGGAAAGGAAATCCATTCATGACTCTGATTCCAGCGCCGCTGACATCCTAACTCTCTTGCTCATCCTTTTCCTGTTATTTCAATCCTAATCCGTCAATGGATCTCGTCCCTTTTTACTCTGTTTCGTGCTTACACAGAAGCCTTTGCTTATTGAGTGTTCCGCGACAGTGCAAGGAAGACACGCGAGAACAATTCGTTCAAAATTTCTTCAAATCGTCAAAGAACAACGACGCGCGTACACATCGAACACGCGACAATGATGCAAAACCAATATTTGCTTCAAAGTACGATATATTTATACTCCATACATATAACACTCAATTTAATTGATCTAATTTGGTATTGTTCGATTAGTTAACGGTCAACCCGTAGGACGTGAAAGAAACATTTTTGCAGGTAATTGTTTCTCGTTGGCCTGGCGCAAACTCAAACCAAGTGATTCACCAAGACAACGTAAGAAGATCAGGTGTCAAAAATTGGTGCAACTTGTATGTTCTACCATATTCACTCGATCTTGCACGCTCAGGCTATCGCGTATTCCGCTCGTTATGAAACCTCAACAAGAACTCGTGTTCTTTGGAACACCGGGAGAACGAATTGGTTTCTTTTTCTCGCAAGACCGAGCAATTTCACGCCGATGGAACAACCAAGTTATGACGAACGCGGCGAAAAGTCATTGGCGAAAGCGGCGGTACGTAGATCGAAAACAATATACGTAAAGGAGAAAACATCTTTCAGTTTGACCGTAAAAACGGAACGAATCTCTCCGCTCAGACCAATTCTAATTCTAACTTGTTAGAAAAAAAAAAAAAGAAAATCAAGTTTGGTTCGATTTTAAAAAAGTTATTCTCTTTCAAAGGGCGCGTGTGCGTTCAGTTTTGCTCGTCGCCGTAAATGTTGAAGCGTGCGGTTGAAACATTACGGTGACCCGTAAAAATAGAATGGACGAGCGAGATCGTAGCGAACGTAACAAGCAATTATAATTAATATGCCCCCGACAGAAAATCACCCCTGGCATTTTGCAGCCACCTTACATGATCGTTCGTGTGTGTGTTCGCGTTTGTTTGCTCGGCTATGGGACGTGTTCGAGGGGAAATCAATATGCGAGACGATGTGTGTGCGCACGTGTTTGACAAACGCGCGATTTTCCTCAATTCTGCATCACGCGATTGTTCGTAATGATTTATTCGACCAAGAGCACCGAAGAGGACTAAGTTCTGGGTTAGGTTTCGTGTATGGAAGAATGTGAACGATTTGTTCATGTTGAGACCTTCAGCTGGATTACCGTATCGGCTCTCGAGATGCGAAACTAGGCGAGAAATTGCAAAATCTGAACTTGCGATTTCTTTTCAAATTTCTCGGGTACATGCGGTTCGTGCACGCGTGTGTGTTTAAATTTTCTTTAATTCGAAAGATACGACGAACATCTATTTTGGCGAATACATTATCCTCTTTGGTAGAATCTTTCTCTGACTTTAATAATACTTTTGGAGAAGACGCTGCTAATGGACCATGCCATTCATCTATCGACTGTCAAAACCATCATCTATCAAATAACAGCGAAGAACGGAGTAAGTAAAGATTTAGTATAATCCAGAATAACAAGGTTTATCCAAAAATAGTAGTAGTGACGTTATTCGTGGATGGTAAGAGGGCGTTGGAACCAAAAATACGGTGCTTTGATGAAATCTACTGGGATGAAGATCAACGTTGAACTTACTTCTAAGTAAGTTTGCACTAAGAAAATTTGACACGTTACATGATACAACCGAGTGTAGAAGTCTTTAAATCTTGTTTTGAAATTTGTATTTACTGAAAGATAATTCGCCAAGAACGGATACTCGAATAATGGAGTAAGTGGGCAGTCTATAGAATGATTTTTGTGGTTAACGAGATAGCAAGGAAAGGGGGCGAAAGGGAACGTGACGAGACAAAAATCGCGGCGTTTTATCACTGGCGCCCTGTCACTACGATTTCCATTAGTTTTTTCCGCGCTGATTAACAACAAGTGCATGGCAACGTGAAACTCGAGAAAGGGGTAATTAAAAGGCGACTGGGTAAATTAGAACTTTCGATTACGAATGGATTTTCAATTTCGCGCCGGTGGTTACCGGGTGAACGCGGAATTTCCAACTTGAAAATTAGTTTGTAGTCGCGTAGTTGCAAACGCTTTAGCAAATAGGCCAACGTAAATAAAGCCTTTAGGACAATTCATTACATATCGCAGACTAACGCTGATAACGAAAATGTTTCATGTATACCCGTCATGTTTCTCGCTTATACTTTGGCTTAACTTTCCCTTCTTCTCCTACGAATCGTTAAAATTGAATTTTCTGATTTTCTATAATATTCCCACGAAAAGTACCGCGTTATCCTCAGCAACGCGCAAATTGTACAAATTTTATCAACTGAATTTTTCTGATATTTTTCAATAAATCATATTTAAAATTTCTTTGACTTCTTAATTATCATTTCTATCTTAACTTCCTCGACAATGAACCTATTTATCGTTATGTATAGCTGAAGTTAATATACAATAGCTTTGGCTCAGGGTGGTAGTATTTAAATTTACAAGGAGAAGCTGTTCGAATTATTCGTTGCATCATTGCAAAGAGAATAATGAAAAATTCTCAACGCTTCTTCCTCTTCCCCTATGCTTTATGTCCACATTTATCTCATTAGCGATCGTTTGGTTCGTGCTAATTAGATTTTCTTGAACACATATTGACTTCTTTCAGGTAGCTTATCGTATTTCTAATGAGCTCTTGCCATGTTAGCAGGTTTGTCTGGTTTTATGTGATACTTCTGTATTTAAGGTTCTGTTCTTCTAAACAATTTAACGAAACTAAATTTTATAGAAGAAATATTTATATGAGATTTAATGCCATCAAGTTTTATACGAATCACGCTGCAACCAGATCGTGTAGATGCATATCGCACAGAATCTGCGTGAATGAAGAATCTGAAGAGTCGAGATAGACATCACACGTGTAACGTTCTCGACTTCGTTAATACAGTTTCACAGACGTTAAAGGTCTTATCTTCCTACTTGCTTCTTATTTCGCCCGGTATTTTCAACATTAGCACGTTGAAATTTTCTGAATGTGCCTTGTCACTCATCAAGCATCGCTTATCTACGCGTCCGTATCTCAGCATCGTTCCTATCCATTTACGGTAGTCAAATAAATTCCTACAAGGAAAGGAATCATGAAAATGAAAGGCACGTGCCTGTATAAATCAACATCGACGAGTAGAGAGAGAGATGCTTTTTATAATTAGTTTCATGACGCGACGTTATCAAACTTTACTTAAACTTTTTCGCCTTGAAAATCAGACTGAAACGTATGAAAAGGATAGTTAGAAAGAAATTCCCTGACTTCCCGACTGTAATCTGCTACTTTGACAATTAATACAGCGTTACGTATTTGTAATTTTTCATACAAATTTCATAGATTTACCCGGAATTTTCCTGATAATTGACACAGTCACGTGTGGGAAGTTGTACAAAGCGAGGACCATTTTACACATTGACAAGTACCAGTCATTTGGCTGGTATTGGTATAAAAGTAGCCACGATACAAGATTATTTTGATTTGGAATAAATTAAAAAGGAAAAATAAAACTCATTGTATTATTTCTCTAGTTATCGCTGCAAAAGTCATTACATCATTGCGGACGAAAAATGTAACGCGAAGTAGGAATCTTCAAATAAAATTGTAAAACCAGTCGTTCTGACTGTGTGGTAGTTCTAGTTTTAAAGCTTATTTTTCCGCATTATGTACTTACATATTACATTTTTTCTGAATTGTATATACTTTTTTGTATAACTTGCGTTAAAATTTTCCTTTTTTAAATACAAATTCTACAGTATAGTCGTCGGTGGATCTAGTGTTAATAAAGACCGTTTACTATACAGAGAACCCGCGATAAAGAAAGAAAAAAGATTTTCTCCTGTTTACTCTTACACGATCGGCTCGTCCATTTTCCGTGGCGAAGTTCCCGCGGAAAGGTGAGGCGGAAAAATGGTGGAGATGGCTCTTTTTATAGGAGCCACCGTAAATCGATGAACAAAAACAAAATTTCAAGGGAATACAGTACTTCAAAAGGAGGACTTTGCCGAAGCTACCGGAGTCAGAGTTGCGTAAAGAGAAAACAAGAAAAGTGGAAAGGAAATCTGGGCCGCTATCGAACTTTGTTTTTTAATACGGTCTTTGGCGATTGGTTTAATTAAAAGCGAGCTGAGGACAGCTTTCAAACGAGCTTATAAAATTGTATATGTCATTTTCAGGATAAAGGGGATTCGTATTTTTTAATCGGTAGACTTCCCAAGTTCGCTGAACAAATAAATATTCAGAGAATATATTTTCCAACGCGCGTAAAGTTCGTACGCTTTCCGAGCGTCGACATTTTTCAAATTGCCCCGACAAATTTCGTTCGAGCTCGCAAAATTGATTGTCGACCTCTCTAACTTGGTCATCAATCACCTCGATCAAGAAATAAATATTCACTGGAGGATAATAAAATTTTGTTAAACGTGCATTCCACGCTACTTTTATAAGCCTAAATATTCTGCAGCTTCGATCACCAAAGATCCCAATCTCATCGTTATTTTATGGATTATTACACTGCGGATTTTTGTGCATTTATATGGGAGATTTGAAAGCGGAAAATTGCAACGAAAAATATAAGAAATATCCAAAATACAGCGCTTTTTATAATATTCGGTAGGTAGAAGAACTATCTTCCACAGAGGTTCCGCTTTTTTAAGCTATATTTAAATTATACCGAGTGACTCGTGGACGATCGACCGCCAGGTAATTTTACGCGTAAAAATGAGTCGAAAAGAATGAACACAATTTTTTCATATGACGCTTTATCACGCAGAAAATTGATTTTCAAAGTATGACGAGTATACGTAAAGTTGGCTAATCTCGTATAAACTTAACAAAAGCAAATAATTGACGAGAGGTAAAAGTACGCGCGAAGAAAAGTCAAAAACGTAGAACAAAATCCCTTCACACCTCTGCCTTGTTTTCGAGAAAAATCAATTTGAATGTATCTTAACTGAACATGTTCAAACTTTATTTTCTTGAAAATGAGCGCTTACGAGGACAAATTTTATTTCGCATTTTTTACTTATTTCCGTGTATAATAACCTTCTGCCGATACTTAAACTCATAGCTAGCCTGTATTTGGCCAAGTTGAAGTGTACTTGGCAAGTGTTCAAACTCGATTTTCTCGAAAACAAGGCCTCGAACGAGAAAATTTTATTCTTCCTTTCCAACCCATTTTTACACGTAGAATCACCACTCGGTCGATCGTCCACGAGCCGCGGCACGCTCTGTACATTTTAATTGACTGAAGTGGTTCGTAGATTTCTAATAAACGAAACAGGCTCATTAAAAACTTAAAAATTGTGAGACTTCAACGAGGAAGAACTCGGTTTCTATGCGATCGCTGTTATGTATTATTACTATAAAATTATGCATTCTGATCAATCGAACAGGATTGGTAAATTTATAACGAAAAAGATAAGCCCGAAACCTGCGTGAAAGTAAATCTTGCCAGAAAATACCGTCAGCTTTATCTACAAGATACATTCTACTCCAAGATAGTCTTCAACCCCTAGACAGCATGATGTAACGTCAAGCATCGCTCAAGACGAACTTTACCAATACGAACTTTCTCAAAAAGGATGCGTCTTGCAGACGTAGCTAAACAAAGTCTAGACTACGTGGCGACAGCTTCGAGACAAGTTAAACTTCGTAAAAACAAAATTCAAAGGTTACTTAAATCTAGATCCGTTCGTACGAACTGATATCCAGCTGTACGCCTATAAATCGCAAGACAGTAGTTGCCGATTTTGTACGTAAACTCTAAACTTGCCAAGTGTATTATTATTTAATTTCTCTTATAATTCGATGTTTATTCGTTGATGTTTGTATTTCTGGAAATTTCAATTTTCACGTGTACAATTAAAGAAATGGAATTTAAATAGAAATTTGTCTCATCCCTTGAATATTGTATCACGAATGATTTACTCGAGTGATAACGCACGATAGTGCGCTATTATGTACTTTCGCGTTATTACGTATTTTTTCATATTTAAACCTCCGATAAATTTGCATAAACGTTCGCAGTCTACTTACGCCAGATTCGTTACAAAAATTACGAAATACATTTATTCCGATTTTTAAGTTTAATGTAGTGTATATGTTAAATGCTCATGAAATATTGATACTCAATATCTAGAATATGTGGATGTTTATGCAAATTTATACGTGTATGAATTATGAATACAATTAAGGAGATAGAATCTCAGCAGAAATATCCTTCGCTCGCTGGATATTGTTAATAGCATCGTAGTTTGAAGACTTAAAAACACACAGAATACACGTAATCAAATATGTTAATATATGTTTGAGAAATTTAAACCAAAAGATTCAAATATCGTCGATCATAAACGCATATACACCCGCAGTCCATTATAACCGACATAAAACAACAATAAATCAGCAGATATAATTAACACGACAACATACAAGAATATACACCTCTCATATTTCACAAACTTTCATACGCTATATACAATGTGATACTGAATTGAAACAAATCACTTAATCATCGACCGCATCTCTCATCACCATCCAAGATGAATAAACCTTTCTGCAAAGATGAACGTACTATGATGGCTGTTCTGATAGCAGGCTAATCCTCATGAGTGTATCACCGGTGACCAAATGCCATTGAAAATGCCTTTCGAAGCGTGCACCACGCAGAGAATCGTCCAATGGAAAACCCAGGCAATTTCAGAAGCCCGTCTAATTGCGGATGTGTTGGCAGACGCGTACGAATAACTAATCAGTACAAATGTCACCGGTTGTGTGCACTGGCTGCATGTACACACGTTCGCAGTTCCGCAAAGCGCGCCTTGTGTGTGCCATTGCAACGACGAATATGCCCAGCACGTGCAACTTAACGTCGCCTGTAACGAGGACACCATCGAATCTGTTCGACCGCTCACGGTTTACTGCTTCCCCTTGTCCCTGACCATGCTGTTTCCGTTCAAATACCGCCAGCTTATTACCTGTCCATCCCTACGCAACCAACTGGATCACACAATTGAAATAATCAAATCTCCTCCAAGAATTTTCGTAAAATCTAATGAAAACGATTTGTAGATCATTTTCTGGCGGATGCGACACTGTCGGAGATTCCGTTCGAGTTTTTATCGCAGTTTCGAGTAGGCGGAAGTCGTTGGGATGATATTTCAAATCGGAGAAGAAATATAATTGACAAAGAATTGAATAAAAATTTGATGATTCTCGGCAGGTTCGCATCCCTAAGAATTTGATTGAAATTTAACGTTTGATGTTCCCCCGGAAATATTTTAAGGGGATGTGCAACCCTGAAAGCTCAAAAAAAAAATTGTGTGAATCTAGCATTTTTTTTCGACTACAAATATTTTGTAAAGGATCAAGAATTTTATGGCGAACTTTAAACAACATCTAAGCTCTGTGTCCGTATTTTTTTTATCGGATAAAATTATAAAATGGACAAATGCTACGACATCTTCTGACTACATATCCAGCGGAACCTTGCTTTTGCTCGTAGCCAGCGGTAAATGCGACTGGATTGTAAAAAGTAAAAAGTCTGTGTGCAAACTTGTACAAAAATAGATCATCTTAGATGCAGCGTACGATTTTTCGATAATTTTGAAAAATAAGAAAATGGCAGTTTGTTAAGGACAATAGTTTATTTCTTCGGTGGAAAAGTTCAACTTTAAACATTTATAAAAATTCCACGGATTAAGACATTAAAAAGAATTGCATCGTAGGTAACGCTATGCAGAATAATACGTGAAAGTTTCGAGTTAATCGGACGAGGAGTTTCGGAGATCTAGCGGGTGCAAGGTCGAAAACTATAATATCGAGAAGTTTTAAGTAGATCTTTCCCTGAAATAAAAGATTAAAGAAATAACGAACACTGGCATTCAGCATTATTTTTTAGAATTATAAAATACCCTTTCGCCAACACAACACAACACAAACAAACACAAAAAGGAATTTCGATTTTCTGAAGCCGACGTAATTGCACAGCCTCCTAAATTGGACAATTTGCTGGCTTTTAGAAGGTTCGAAGTTTCTGCGGCTTCGATTCCAATTCAAATTTGAAGGTTTAAAGTTCTTTGCGACAAAGTACAATGAAATTTCGAAAGTAAAAAATAGAATGAAATTTTCAGCAGACTTTAAATGTCCCAAAATCCGATTCAAGCTTATTGCGAGATATCTCGTACTATATAATATTCGCGATCTTCACACTCAAGATTAGTTCGCAATCAACCACTGGCGATGTTACATTGTAAAGAAACGATATTAACGAAGAGGCGCGTGGGAAATGGGAAGAAAAAAGCGGTACTCGAACGTTTATCAAAACGATGCATCGTGTGTATGGTCGGTGGAGCACGTCTCTCATTAAACGTATCTCGGCAACGCAGTGTAATTAGAAGGGCGGTATATTTACGACGACCAGCCGGAAGACGCGGCTTAATTTGATCATGGAAAACAAATCCGCGCCTACCGTGAAATGCTATGCATCCGATGGAAATGTAATCTTGCGAGCTGTCCGCGTAATTAAAATACTTCTACCCAATGGGCTTCGAGTTTCGTTAACGAAACACTGCCGAGAAATGTTATTCATTTGGATGTTTGATAAAGCTTTATCGTACACGATGTTTAAGCTTTATAGAAAATAAAGCCAAGACGGTATCAGGTATCGGAATTCTTCGCAGATATGATAACACACGGAACGTTTGTTCAAACCTTCTATGGATACTTTATGCGCGCGTGTTGTTTTATACGACGCATTTGAAATTTAATTAGCGGTATAACGAGACCCCATAAAACTACCATGATCGCACTGGTTAAATCTAAAACGAATTTGAAAATATATAAAAAGATGCAAATATATATATTTCGCAGAGATTATCCGAGGACTTAAACAATTAATAATTTGCAACATCAGTAACGTGATATATAAGGAAGCTATAGTGGTTTATCGCTTGTTATAGTATGCTCAATGATGGGATACTAATTTCTTACTGAATATATATTTGTCATATTTATATTGGCTAAAAATCTGATCTCTTTTATTATGTCGATAATGAGAGTTCCAAACGTTTTACATAACGCACATGACACACGCGTAAAGTGTGTCCTTCGATATCCGCGCAGTAAGAAATCATGGAAATTAGCTAGCAATATTCTTTGAGGCTTTTCTTCTTTTTTTTCCTTCATACGAAAATTGGACGTTAGACAGTCGAAGCACGGCGGACCTCCATTTATCGAGACAAAATTTTACCTAGTTAGCGCATGGTTGAGTAAATTCCTGGCGATTGAATCCACTTATCTGAACGCGAGCTTCTATTATTTGAACGAGTAATAAGAAGAAGAAATATTCCAGCAACCGGATCTCACGCGAAGACACCAAGCATCCAATGAAATTCGCAAAAACTACCGCACTTGCAGTCGTATCTTGGCTAGATTCCATTTACAGCGAGTGGTTAAAAATTAACCAAACAAACAGCTAAGAAGCGCGCGCATTTTTCCAACACCGCGGAACAGGTTTCTGCCGGCAAGACCAGAGAAACGGTGACAAATCGGAAATTTATGTAACGAAGGCAACATCCGCCACGCGACATCCTGCCTGTCTCGTCTATTATATCTGTTTGATCGGCGAGACTTGCTCCTCTATAGTCTTACGCAATCGATTGTTCGACAGACCAGCCATTACCACATTTTTCTTGTGTTCGTTGTCAACCTCGTTTCGCTCGATATGAAAACAGATACTGTGGAACCGGAGATGGAAAAAATTTGGCTTTCGACTGGTTTCAAGAGTAACGCAAAGAGTATCGTGGAAAAATCTTCAACTTTTAAAGATTCTCGATATCCTTTAAAATACCGCCTCTGGAAAATATAAATTGACTAGATCGGTCGGTTTAGTATATTTGTAATTATATTTTTAATTACGTTTAACGATTCCACGTTACATATTAGCCAAATTATTCGATGCTTTCCTATAAATTATTCGATCTTGCTATGAAAATTTATCTGAATTCAAAATGAATCGTGTATTTCCCATTTTAACGTCGATCATATAGATATGTTAATCAGTGAGTAAATAATTGTCTAAAAAATCACTATTCCCTATATTTTGAATTTTCTATGAGCGCACAAATATCCGCAGTGACCTAATCGTTACGAAAAATTGTATACTCGTATTTGGAAGGGTTTCCTAAAAATATATTCGACAACCGTTGCGTTATTAATGATCGCAGAATTGAAAAAAAGTGAAATAGTTTTATCGGACTGCAAACGTCACTCCGTAGATATCTTTGTCCCGACTTCGTTTAATTTTCATGCTTATCCAGTCGAATTTCGTATTCGAATTTCCAGTATTCGTATTTTAAGCATGTTCTTTCCTGTTCTTAATCCGTCTTACCTTCGTCGATATATTTAAAAAATAATCGCAGCGTATAAATTCTCGAGAGATTATTAAATACAATTTTAAACAACGATACTATTGGCTTGTTGGAATCCATCTTCATTACGAATATTTATCGAACGAAGAAACGTTCGAATACACGCGCGTAAACAAGCTGCTGTCGTTAAACGGAGATTAAAAAATATCCAAATTCATCGACGAAACAATATATTTCTCATATATCTGAGAAAGAATCGTAGCTGAGATGTACACTCTCTGTCCCCATTCGTCGAGTATCTTTAGAATATATTTATGTGCTAACTTCTACAACACTGACAAGAAATTACAGTTTCATCGTATTATTATATATAAAAGCTATTCGAATTTTAACCACTCTAAGAAATATGCAAAAGCTACTTGAATATTAATTACCCTAGAAGACTGTAAAAATCTATTCGAAGAAATACATTAGCAAAAAAAGGGGAAAGACGAGAAATTTTTCACGAGAAGAACTGCTGAAATTATAGATGACGAACGGTCTAATTCTACTTGAATCTTTCTTAACTTTCGTCACGAATTGTTCGAACTGGATACGTGTTAAAAAGTGCAGGTTTACCTTGCACCTAGACGTTAAGACGAAGGAACTTTTCCAAGTTCTCATATTCACGAAGATCCATGGAACGCGTTTCGAATTTATTTAAATTTATTCATTCGAGGAAATTATTCGCGCAACTGTTCGCACCCGTGAAACTTCATTTTACGATAATATGCATGCGAATTTCGGAACAAAGGAACCTTTGACCGGCATTTACGCGTCGTTGAACGGACGAAACATTTCTTTGTAAACGATAGAGAGAGAAGAAAAAATATACGAAAAAATATATTCGAATGCGAGCGTATGTGCGTGAAGTTGGACGGTAAAAGGCAGGTAAAAAAAAAAAAAAAAATATAGAAAGAGAGCAACTGATGCATCAAGTTTTGAACGCGAAACATTTTCGCAGCATCCAACGAGCTCGTAGCCGCAGAAACGCGATATTGCCTTTTAGCTGACGATAGGTCTTTCTGGAGAACCGGAAAAGTTTATCTCTGATACGCGGTTACTATATTTGTCTGAAAGTATTGCATTAACGAGCGATTTCTGTTGCGCCATTGTTTTCAACTTGCACGAAAAAACCAAGATTTTTTCGAAGTAGGATATTTTTTCTAGTTACGAAATTCCACGAGCTTATTTTTCTTCGTTGATTATAATATGCGTGTTATGTAAAACACTTTGAAATGTCGTTGGTATTGCAACGAGACCTGATTATCAGGATTACATGGGCGAAGTTTGAAACCAATCTGAACATGTGTATGGAAATTGTAAGGTATTTTATTGGAAATAAAGATATATTTAGGAAATTGAAAGAAAAAAGAGGCCACCAGCCTATGATCCTTTTTGCCAGAAAGCTTTCGATTCTCTTTCAAAACGAAAAGCACAGAGGGATGAATCTGGAATTATTAACTTCCGTTACACTGCTAACTAGAAGAGATCCCAGGAAGAAGAAAATAATTTATACAGTTGAAAAGAATATTCCAACATTTGTAGGAATATTTTATGAATATGTTATGTGTCTTCTATTAAACATTTTGAAATTTCATTACGACTATCCTGACGTTAGGTCGTAATTAGACTATAGATTATATATTATACTAAAACGAGTATTATATACTATAATTAAGATTGGTGAAACTTGAAACCAATCTGAAAATACGTATACAAATTACAAGACGTCCCACGGAAATTACAAAGTATTTAAACAATTAATTATATCGATACTTATCACATTTAAGTTGCGTTTAATTTGAAACGAATTTAAAGTGAAATTAAAATATATCGTGACCGAATAATATTCAATCGCAAGCTCATGTCGCTGTCGTACGATACTACAGATTGAAGTATCCTGAAATTAGTTACTTAAGTTAGTTATAGTAGAAACCAGCCGCAGAGAACGGAAAAGCAACGCAAGCATGAAATTGTCAAATAACAAAGAATAAATAAAGAGCTTGGACTTACGTCAGACGGAAGAATAAAGACGCTCGAGAGAAAGGTAACAAATTATTCAGCAAACTGTATTCCCAAACAGCCCCGCTCGACTATAAACGATTCTCAATCCAGCCATAACATTCCTATTTCCCGTGCAAATACGCTTTATTCCTCCCACATAAACAACGAGAACCACGAGCAGCCATTTCATAGTTGTTCCGTCTCGTTTCTACAAGCGCGCGCGTACGCAATTCCTCCCCCCTCCCCCCAATGTTAATTTCAAATTTGGATACTCGTCTAGAAACAAGAAAAAGAAAAGACAACGAAAGGGACGTAGAAATATTTCAAAGCGTCTGCGAATTTTACTTTCTCCCTCGAGCGAGGAATTCGCGTGGAATTGCGCGCCATAAATTTGTCGAATGCCAAAATGGATGCCGCCGTGTCAGAAAACAATCGAATTCACAGGGAGCCGAGGGGAGAAGGAAAGAAAATGGTGTCACGGTTATTGGGTCGTTTCATAACGCGCGGCAGTACGTGGGCAAACTTATTCCTCGCCGATAAGACCGCGTTCTCAACACAGACGACAGCTTTCGTTCATGCCAAGACAAAGGGAAGCTGACAGACGCTTGACCATCTAAGAGGAAGGTAAAGTGGATTCTTCGGAGCTTTTGTTCGAGTCCAAGTATCGTCAATAGTTGTCGGGGACTAGCCATCGATAATGCGGTAGCCTTCACGATGTGGCCGAATAAAATTGGTTTAGAAACAAAGCTGCGTCAAGCACATTCTCATCTCGTCATTAAGAACGAGCCAAACCAGTGCGATCACTGTAACTGCACTCTGTCCATAAATCATCTTAATCGCGGTAATATTTTTCGATAGAAAATTAAGCTTGGTCTTTGGAAACGAGATTGAAACGTGTATGAATCGTAAAAAACGTTGCGGTGATCAGATATCTTCTCAAAGATGTTAATTTGCATCGCCAGTTGTGATACTGTGAGCTACTGGCTCAGTTCTGTACGTACACTGTACCCTATTAATTTAAGTTTAGGTTAATTCTATTGCATTGTAACGTATACGATTCACGTTCAAAATGTATAGATAGTACTATTTCAGTTTGCAACTTGATTTGTTGCACTTTGCGCTATTTTATATTATTTTGTTTCTCGCTAATCGCCATAGAAGAAGCTTGACGCAATCTTAAATAAGATATATAATAATACAGTTGCGTTAATATTTCGTTTGTAATTACTTTTTCTGATTTTATGACACAATATTTGCATTCTCGAATTCTATTCGATGCATATTTTAATTACGAGAAGGAATTTTAAGAATGTCTTCGATATTTTCCTCGAAAATTTATTCTTTTTTCCATCTAGGTCCTGCAATCTTATGGAGAAATCGAAGTATTTTACATCACTGTGATAACCTATTTTTTCCCCAGATACAACTTCCAGTTTCACTAGCGAAAAGGATCTCCTCGCAGCAAGAACAGAAATAACAGTTCTTTGAACAACACTCGCCACCTTTAATCACGAAACAAATTCGATTTTATTTGGAAGGGAGCTGGGGAGAGGATCAAGGTCCCAAAGGTGGGAAACCAGACGCTGGATGGCTCGTGAAAAGAGCGTTGATCGTCGAGATGGGATAGCCGAACAAAAGTTTTTCGTGAGTGGAATCGATTGTAAAAACACTGGTCCCGGTTGCGCAAATGATCGCGCGAATAAAAGGAAGAAATGGAGAAAGGGAAAAAAAAAGGAAAAGGGAGAAAGGAAAACGCGGTCAAGACCGATCGATCCTGCCGGATTAATTACAATGCAAATTGATTGCCGCTACTTTTTCGCCGGGAGCAAATTGATTTTCCGTTAATTAAATGTCGCCGTTCGACCCGATCCTAATTAGGATTCTCTCTTCGTCAGTCGGTACTACAAACCGAGATGTGTCCTTCCATCTCTCTTGCCCTCGAGCGATTCGATTCAAGATCGTCTCTCTAGAAGAGAGATCTGCAAAGCTTTCAAACAGCTTTTCCTCTCGCGAGCCAGAAGAAGCCACGAGAAGCAGAAGAGCAAGACGGACGAAGAAACCGGAAAGAAGACGACGACCAAGTAAAAAGCAAAAAGAAAGAGGTAGGGAATCAGAAGAAGAGGAAAAAGGATGGAAATAAGAAAGAGGAACGTAACGGTGAATGGAAAGCAGAGAGAAATCCAGCTTTCCGCACGAAGGACGAGCCTCGTCGAATAATCGATGGACGTGGAGGATCGGTTCGACCGCACTGGTGGCTTTTTCCACCGTGGAACGAGTCGCAGGTCGGATGTAACGGAGAAACCGAAAGTGCAAGAAAGAGGAAATATATATGTATATATAGTTTTTAGTAGCGTGCCGAAGAAGGAGAGACAAGGATAAAGCTAGGCTGAGAGACGTTGCTGTTCCGCCCTGGAAAACAGAGGTGCATTTCTCCCGAGGAAAAGCCATTTTCTCGCCTCGCGCCGCTTGTTTACCTCGGCTCATTTATAATTTCCACTGCACGCTGGCTGCCTCTTGTTTACGACGTCCCGACGAATTCTCCGGCCGAGTCGACGATTCCACCCCGTTCACCGCGTCGGGATACAGCCAGTTCGATTCGAAACTTCCGTCGACCCACAGTTGTTAACTTCGCTTTCCAGACTTTCGATTAGCCAGTCGAGAGACAGACTCGCTGTTACTTTGTACAAGTGCAAGTGCAAGTGGAGCGTGCTGCGGCTCGTGGACGCGCGAGATAAATTTTGTTTTGACAGAGATACGCAAGTACACTGGAATGCGTCGAATTGTGCAGAGCTTTTCGTTTTTTATTTACGCTTTACGAGATTTCGGAGAGATGGAGCTTTTAGGTCTCGTATATGCGTATGTAGAGTGGAGCTGGGGCATTTTGATTCGACGATTCTGCACCAGTTAACCGTATAGTTGTATACTATGTAACAGTTGAAACTTTCGAATGAATAGCACTAATAACGCACTGTAAAGTCGAACATAAATTATAATCGCTTTTTTATTTGATACTTAACTCGAATCTATGCTTAAGCCAAATGTAATCTCAACTTGATCGCGTTTTTAAAAAATAGTCGAGAAAAAATTAACGAGAAGTCTCGTTTATCGATCAGCGAGAGAATTTCTCTGAATTTCAGCCAATTTCTTGAATTTCTTATCCGAAAGGAATTCGATCTCCTCCTTCCTTAAGAAATTCCTCTTTTTCCTTCAAATTTCCCGCGCGACACTAATTGAGCTACTCAAAAGTCGAAGATTAAAAGAGACCCAAGACGTCCAAAGCTGAACAATATGAAAACCCTCAAAAGAGATTTTCGAGGTTTAACGTCGAAGCAGAAAACCTTGCTTGACTCTTTCAAAAGCAAATCTTTATTGAACAGTTGGGAAAGGTTGTGTCATATATTTGCAAGTACTAAAATTGACCTGACTGAAATTGATTTGATTTTATTAACTTTGCCATAAATATAAAAAGTCATGGTTGAGAAGCGACCCACCTACAGATACCTACAGGATGTCTTCGAAAGCATGGTACAAGCGATTGGGTGATGATTCTATATGCAAAAATAAATTGAAAAAGAAGAATAACATTTTTTCGATTAATGCTTGGTTTTTGAGAAAACTAAATTTGGAAACCAGTCGGGTGTTCGTGCACTAAATGTAAGTTTCGAGGTATCCGAGGTTTCCAAAGAATATAACTGAAGTATTAAAGTTCTAAAGAAAAATAGAGTAATATCCTTCTTCGTGAAACCATTCCAAATACAGGCATGTTCACAAATATCAACACACACAAAAGAGAAGTCGGCTATCTCGAAACTCACAATCAGAACGCGCGCACCCGACGAATCTTCAAACTTATTTTTCTCGAAAACGATACTTTAAACGAAAAAATGTTATTCTTCTTTTTCGACTTATTTTTGCATATAGAATCGTTATGCGGTCGCTCGTACCATGATTTCTGAGACATTCTGTACGTGAAACGAATCTCCACGTAGGTTTCATGTCTTCAATAGCGCTCATAAAAATGTAATTTACGTAAACCTGTCCATGTCCTATCTATTATTTATGTATCTTCTATCAGTTTCTTAATAACTCGTTAGAATACAACGTTGTATACGAAACATCGAACGTCAAAGGTTCAATATCGTGTCAAAGCAATCGATAGTCACTTCGGATCCCTTTATTCCTGGAAAGTTATCGGTGAAACAGAGTGGTGACAACCACCGCGTGAAAATCACGGAACAAGTAACATCCGTCCGGAAGTGGAAGACGCGTACCGTCGAAATGGATCCGTTCTAGTTTCGAGTGTCGCGATTTTACCGTGACAAAGCGGCGTTCTGTTCGTTAGCAACGGCAATTATTCGACGAGAAAGGAAACGACCTAACGACAACGAGCGAAAACGCCTTCAAACAACAAAGCCTCCATCTACGGCTCGGAACCCTTCTACCTTTCCAAATTCAACGAGATTTGATGCTGTTTTCTACTAAGAGATTCGCTTGCCCTTCTACCTTTTGGTGTTCTACTTTCTCATGTAGATTTATCTGAATATTAACAACGTGACGGAGTAAAAGTTTTGGCAAAGTTTCGAATCTTCGGGAGAAAATTATCTTGTACTCTGTTTGGAATTACGATCTAACACATTCGTGCCCGGTAATTGTAGCGAAATCTGAAAGGATGGAACCGCAAGGTAATTGAGACAGGGACTAAAATTTTGAAATTTTAATTTCAAGCGCTATACGTTCCATCTCTTTGAAATACAATGGCTGACGGAAGAAAGTTTGAAATTGATACGCCACGAATTTTAATAACTTCCGTACTTACATCTTTTTAGCACATTGGTAATATTTATTCTATAGTATATATTACGTTTATCCATCACTCCCACTATATATATATATATGCTCATAAAATAAAAAGAAAATAAAAGAAAATGAAAAGAACATTTTGTACAAATATATTGATTTCGTACAAGTTATTTAGAGACAAACAGGATTTGTACTTACAATGCTTGCAAATTCAGTTTTCTCTACAACTAAAATATGGAACATACATACAGGCTTCTCTACAAATACTATTTTCTTGCTCAGGAATTTTCACCATACTAGTTCGAAAAAATAGAAAACTTTGTGATGCATTTGAATTATCGCACATTCGAGATCGTATAATAACCGAAAGAAATCAAATTTGGAAATTAGTCTTAAGTCAGACAAGTCCTTTCTCTCTGCTAAAAAAATGTCATGTTCTACACTTGCAGTGTTGCCTACGAGAAAATTGCCTTCAATTGTACTGCATGGACTTACTTCAGTTATGAGAAGGCAATAATAACACGTCGATTTTATCAGAATATTCTGCAATTAAACCTCATCCTATTAAAAAGGAAACGAGCGTTCGGATACTTGTCGTAAAAAGACGTGGAAGGAAGAGGGGGGAAAATATATCGTAAAGGTTGCAGAGAGCACCCGTGAGCATCCAGACTCGTGGCCTCGTGTTTTTCTCCTTTTGCTCGTTTTTCTTTGCATCACGCATGCAACCTGTACATTCTCCACGGCAGCCAACAGTGCAGGATATTTTTCACGTCGGCCAGATCCGACGATTTAAAAGGCAATCCTGGCGACTCGAGGTCGAAAGGCCGAGTTGACGAAAATTAATCGAACATGGCTCTCTGCGACTCACGGAATCCTGATTTCTAGTGGTTTGCCCCGTCGAGAATCGAAACAAACGTTCGAGAGATTGGAACACTTGTCGTTTGGGGACTCGCGGGAGACCCGGCTTTCCCAACCAGCTGGTTTTCGTCGGTGTACTCTGTAACTGACTGAGATATTAGGCCAACCGCCGCTCCAGCTCGTTCGTTTTTCGGCAGATTGATTTTTCGCGAACAATTTTCCACTCTGTTGTCTCTGGTATCGACAAGATTGTTGGATTTAAGATAGATACACATGGCTCGCGAAGGTACACGAACGCTTGGACATACGCACGTTAGACGGAACATTTTGGAATTTCATCGACACTGTCGCGGGACTCGGTGTAAGCAGATGCGGAGTCTAGAATTCGGTGGATTACCTTTTTAATTAAATATTTTTCTTTTTTTTAATTCTACGAAGTAAAAGGATGAGTAGAATAGCCAGAATCGTAGTAGCCACGAGACTTTTAACCAGCTAGCTGTTGCTATCTCTTTGAAAAGTGTATGCCTAAAATGTGTCGCAATAAGCAAGCGATGACGAGTATACTCGTCACCATAGAGTACGTGTGGCTGTTGTAATACAGAATCAAGTTGTAACGAAATGACTGTTTTATTTTTTAATCTTATAACTGCAATTTACTGCAAATTGTAACCACCTTTTACGTATGACGAGTATACTCGTCAAAGACAGCTAACTGGTTGAGAACCATGTCGATTTTGATGATTTCACCTCAAAAAAAATTTGTCAGCGTTACTGGTACATGGAGGAATAAATGTGTCAAATTCCAATGAAAACTATCGTGTAGATTCTTAGGAAAAAATTCTAAAGGGAACCTAAAATAACACACTGGAATATTTTATAAATTAGAAAACCGAAACATCTGGAACTCGATATTTTGGTGCATTTGATAATCCTATAATCTGCGAATAAAATGACGATATATATATTTAAAATATACGAAGTGCTTCAAATATATATGAATTTCTTCTATCTAGGAAGAAATTTTAAACGAATATTTGCAAAAAGTTCTCGATGCGTTAAGGAAATATAAAGAGTACAGTTATTACAGAGATGCATAGAGTTTCATCGTGTTCCATATATCATTTGTATTATTTACACGGCTAAGCAGGTTTCTCCACACTATGTTCAATATTTTCATCGATTTGAACGCCTATGATACATTTCCAGCGTCTATCACAAAATTTCTTTACTCCATTTTCTCTCGCTTTCTTACTTTCGCATCTATCTGCGTCTTTACTGTCCGCGATTCTTCTGGGAAACGAACGATATAGGACAGAAAGTTACTTTCGAAAGCTCTACATTTCCGCGTGTTGCTGTCACTGGGTGTAAATAACGTACGAGGTTTTGTTCACTAGACACCATTTTCTTCGACCGATTCGAGATCCAGTTCGTTCGAACAACCGGTATTTCTAGTTCATCCGGAAATTCATTGCTATCGATTTGATCTCTGTTTCGACGATTATTACATAATTTCTCAATGATGTAATCTTTTAACATTTTTACAAAAAATCATCAGCTGACATTATATTTGATAGATCCGTTCGATAAAACTACACGGAGGAGTATAATTTCAAGTTAATATAAATACGACGTGATTTAAAGTTTCTTAGAAACTTGGAATATAATTAGAAGAAAGAAAACAAAAGGTAACTCTTAATTTTTAATTAAAATTTGATAAACCCTTACGACCGTGCATTTTTTAAAATTCGAACGACCTCTGGCAAAGGATATAAAGGTTTTTTAGATTACGTTTTTTTCTTGGTTGTATAATTCACTGTTAATTTAGATAGAAGCTTTATGTGTACTTCAATCGTTCGCGTTATATGGTTGGTCGTATAAACTGCTGTTAATTTCACGCTGTTCTACCGTTAAAGATTCTATTCACAAGAGGTCGGAACTGTCTGTAACGAAGATATCACACGGTAATTGCACGCTATTCGCGTACCTCAGCTGCAGCCACATAAACACCTGTCGTGCACCAATGCGTAGGGAATCGCCACGGGAATAGCAAACGCTCCATACCAAAGAGAAATTGTTCACGATCTTGCGACGAGGTGGTCGATTAGCTTCATCGATCGCGGCAATTCCCCTTTCGTTCAAATTTATGATACACCGCGGTATATATGCTGCTCGCCATAATGGTCGCCATAATTATTCAGGCATTTCTACTAATCTTAGGAAAAACTGTTTCGAACGTGAGAAAGCGATTAATTGTCAGTTCCCAGGTGGAAGCGAATCGCGATAATGAAAATGGCAGAAGCTTTCTCGTTTATCAAAAACTTCAAAGTCCTATGTAATTTTCTGCGATAAGTTTTTAAAGAAATGAGCCTAAAGCGTATGTGAGTCGCGTGCATTCGTTCTACGCTGGTCGGACAATAGCAATGTACAGGGTGAACCACGAACCACGAGCAGCAGAGATGACTCTGTTGTTATCAGCAGTCCGATGGAAAATGTTTGTATGAGGTATAGCATGGTTTCCAGAGAGCTTCGACGTGGTTATAGCAAATTATTTGTCGACACTTCCCTTTCTCGTGACTTTTCAAGGTAACCTTGAATTTTTTTCAAATAAACCTATCATCTTTTTACACTTGTTTGTTAGACGATTTTAGTCGACAAAAAGATTCCTATAATCGCGTTAAGGCTCTAAAAATCACGTTGTACTTGATAAAAACATTTTCCATCCGACTGATAATAGACGGATTTATCGCTTGTACTAAATTGACAGGTCAAAAAGGCACATTTATTATAATCATGCGAACATCGTCCGAGCTAGAGGTCGACTCTACGACAGATACGGTCACTGTATGCATTCGCTTAGAAAATACAACCAGATACTACGTAGTATCAGTTTGTTTCACGCGTTAATTTCGAAAGTTCCATTGGTTCTGTTTCATACGTCAACTGGAAAAGTAATTATATTTCAGGCTGACCTTTCAAGACGGTACCCGAGCACAGACTGGAAGCTCGTTCAGGCGAACCCATTGATCTACGAGTAGCCACTTACTGCGAAATAGTTTAGCGAGCAGGAAATGTACCTACAGTTACCGTAAAATCAACTAGTACAGTTTAGTTACAGATTTGATTAACTGATACTGAGTGGTGCAGCAAGTTCTAACGTCCGCGCCACTCCGCGCACAGTAAGTTACCAGATTGCTCGTCACTCCGCTGTAATCGTTGCATGTGCGTCTGCAAGAACCTCGACTTCCGTTCCAATCGCTTTATCGTCCAATTAGCGGAAAACCCAGAAAAATATCGGCCACCGTTACAACGAGCACCCTGTAGATCCATTGCGTCCGCCACACGAACAAGCATTCGTACACGCGAACGCCCACCAAACTACGGCATCGCGAATGTACACATTATTACCGGTGCATTTACATGTGTATAATAGCGTGCAGCGTGCATACACACTCGCTCGATCGTCTGTGTATACACGCGCGGGCAAACATGCATAATAGCGCATTATTGGGGCCGAGTTAACGCGTGTGTCGTATCGATTCATCGACAGGAACTTTCGAGCCGGGTCCAAACATCGGTGACTTCAGGAGCGTACGGCGCGACAAAGGGGCTCTGCGAGTCTACAGGCCGAAGATGACAAAGGTGGCCGAGCCAAGGTGAGCCGGATGTTTGCTCGGAAATAATTCATCGTCCGTAACTCGGTCGAGTCCGCCAGGCCTGAATTCAGGTGACAGGAAGTAACCTCCGTGCGCACCGTCAGTCCTCTCTCTCTCTCTCTCTCTTATCAGCAGCTGATAATTTCAATGGGTTGCTCGACGGAGGCAACGAATTTGGCAAACGCTCGGGAATAATTTTTGTTAAGGGGATTAAAAAATATTCGGCAAAGTCTACGAGTTTGCTCTTAATTATTCGTGAATTTTCAGGCAGAATTTACGTTGATTTTCTGAACATACAGTTGAAGCTGGATTAGCTGGAAACCATGGAATCAACAACTGGTGGGGTAAAATGCGAGAATATTCGATTTTGGGAGGGATAGGGAGTGATCTATCGCTAATGGATCTTTTTATTTCTTTGTTTCACTCGCAGGGTGATAATTCACTTGCAGAATTCCTTGGTTTAGGCGATAATGATTCATAAGGGGAATTATAGAGTATTCCGTTTCTGAACGGTAGTTGGTAATGCGTCCATGAATCTTATTCCTTTTTTCTTCTTTTTTTTTCTTTCGTTCAGTTATGGTGATTCGCTGGTAATTTCAACGCGTTAGTAGATTCTTCCATTACACTCGATGGAATCTCGAGAACACTGATTTTTAAAACCGGTTAACGAGTAAAAACCTACGATACAGGTGACGTATAAAATAATATATGAAATCTATAATAAATTGCAAAATAATTCATAGATTTTTAGGTAAACCTTTGAATCAACCAATGGGAGAGTTGAGAAACAATGATCTCTGAATGAAAAGCATTTCACCGCATTTATCACGCGGCACAATCGTAGCTGCAGCGTTTTAGTAAGAAACAATTAAAAAGATTAAAGAACATTCGATTAGAGAACTTCAACAATCATTCGTTCTTCTGATAAAAAATTCCACGCACCCCATTCGCGATAAAACCAGTTCGTCCTCGAGCATATACGACGCGTGCAGAAAAAGATTACTTCTATTACACGATTTCACCCTCGCAACGCGATTCACCCTCTACCCCTGAAACAGCTACGTACTCGTCTGGATCATCCTCGAACAGCATATGCAAAAATAGAGCAATCCTGTTACACGATTTTCACCCTCACAGCGTATCTCAATGTAACCCTCTGCTCCCCCCCCCCCCTGAAATTAACGCAAACTGGTCGAAACCTTCAAATATTAACAAATCCCCTGTGAAACTACATCAAGGGGAGAAGATGTTAGGATCTCATGCGGAATTCTCTACCCCTAAAATTGCCGCATAGTCGTCGAGATCATTTTCGAACAGCGCATGCAAAAGAAAAATAAGAAAGAACAACCCTACTACACGAGTTCTCCCTCGCCACGTAACTCAACTAAAATTAGCCCTAAGATTAGCAAACATTCGTGGAAACCGTTGGAATATTAACCAACCACCCCTATCTCCTCTGACACCACATTAAGAGGGGAGCAGCAGGTTAGAATATCATTCGGTATTCTCTGGCCCTAAAATTACCGCGAATTATCTCGTAGAAATCATGGTGGAAGAGCGTGTGCGAAAAAAGAACAATCCTGCGATGCGCGATTTCACTCTGCCAGACGTAACTCGACGTAACCCTGTGGCACAGAAATTAGCAAACACTCGTCGAAACCTTGGAATATTAACCAAGCCCAGTAGTATCTCTGTGTATCTGGAATTACACTAAGAGCAGAGGATGTTGGAAAATCATCGGGTATTCTAGGTACGCGCCTAAGCGAAACACCTGTCACGAAAGAGGGAAACTTGAAAAGCAGCTTCGTCTTCGAGGTAAGCACCGTAGGAAGACCAAAACTCTCTTATTCGAGGCACACATTCGACGCCAGGACGAAGCATCGAGAGAACGATTGCACGTCGAACGTTCAACCCGGGGTCTTGAATAAGTATTCAAGCAGTACGAAGTGTATCTGTCGCTTAGTGTATCGCCGTTGGTTCCCGTGTAAACGATCCGGTTCGTGTATATGCACAGTAATGCACACACGTAACCTATTCAGAGGCGAAGTAACCTCCGAACAGCAGACATTGTCGACGCTTCTGCGCCCGCGAAACAATGCTTTATTCCCTAGACACCCTAGGGTCACTAGAGCTGTCTATCGAGGCAAGGAAGCTTACAGCGTGCAACCAGGGAAACGTTCTCTGTTCCTTGTTTTGTTCGTCCAGAACTGTGATAATACGCGACGGAGACTACGTACTCCCCGTACAAGTTTTTCCTCAGATCGATCCTAGACCAGCAAATGCAATGAAAAATGCAGTCTGACTTCGTGGCGACGCACCCTATTCCTGCTTTGTTCTAAGCTTTTTCCCCCTTTTTTTATTACTCCGGATCGGTGAATACTTGATACGAGTTTCCTTTCGTTTTTGCCTCGAATGGAGAAAAAAGGAGAAAATTTCGTACGGTCGCCATTAGAGAGATTTCACTGACGCGGCTCTTTGTTGTGGGAATCTTTTCCAAAAATAGCATTATATCGGTATTCATTCGTTTTTCGTTAATAAGAATTATAGATAGACCGTATTAATAGAAGTCATATTTCATTGATATACATTTGGTAGATTGTTATAAGAATTGTTAAGAAAGAAAGAAAATGCAAAGATACGTACGCCTGCAGCTATAAAGAAATGGAATAAATAATAATTCCTCGATTAGATAGATTTTATGTGAGAATAGTAAATGCTTCGTGTGCTCTTTTTAGGGAACGCGAACGAATTTACTACGTAATTAAGAATATTTGCAGTCGATATATCGTGATTCTGACTTCTTCGATCATTAATCCTCTTAAAGATCGAATTCTGATTTTTAATCCAAGAGGAAAATTTCTTTTCGCCAATCGTTAATAATAGAAGTTACGCTTTCCAAGTTTAGAGTTTCGGAGCTGTGCATCGAACTCGTTGAATCCGTGACTGTCGATAAAAAAGCTCTGAAACAGTTCCAAAGTCAGAGAGAGAAGTGAACGAAAAAAGAGAAAGGAAATGATCAATACTTGTTAAATTAACGGGAAAGAATCGTCGATTGGCTACGCGTGCATTGTTCGTGGCAATTAGTCGCCCTTCTCGCTGGCGCGAGTTAGGCCTCCATGAGAAAAGAAACATCGAGGGGGTGGGAAGAAAGAAGAGAAAATCCACGTGCGCGTAAACAATCGATAGGATTGGCCAGTCACTAACAGACGAAAACATAATCATGCAGATTACTTTGCATTTAATTAACACTGCAGGGAATCGATATTTAAAATTAATTAGCAAATTGTCGACCCGGTAGGGGAAGGTATCGAACTGGGATTTTATTATGTTTATACAGCGTACAATGACTGGTAAAAATATGAAATAGCACAATGTATAAGCAATTACAATTTTCAGGGAAAATCAACATTTTAGATATCCCAACCGTTGAATGTATAATATTCCCGTTTAGTGATACACACTGGCTACGAAAACTACGATATTTCCACACGTTTCTATTTCTCAATCTATTTATTACGTTCTACCTTTCATTTTTACGATAGCAATGTTTTAATCGCGTGGGAGTGCTCTTACGACATAAAATTTAACTTAATTAACTCGATTAATATTAGCATACAAATGCTACGATACACAGAACGGTGTACAAATTTTGCATATCGACGATAATACGTTCGAACGTACGATCGATATACCTAACGAGTAGTTAAGTAATAAAACACCGATACGATCGAGCAGACGTACTATTCAACTACGAATAAACTATGTTCTACTTTGTACCGTTCTGGGAAATTTCATGCATCAAAGAGTTCAAATGAACTCTTACGAAACTGTCGTTTCGATAAGAAAAGAAAAATAGAGAAAAGCGAATTTGCAAGTCAAGTGCCACCACGTGTATATGCACGTACGTCGATCCTTGTCGAATGGATTTGAGCGATGAAAATATTTAATAGAACACACCCGTCCGTACACAGAATCGTGAATCACGCGGATTCCTTCTATCACCGGTATAATTACGTTTGCCGTTGGACAACCTGCTTGCACGGGAGAGCACGTTCTGTATATGTGTAGAAGCACAATGCACAAGCATGTACCAAGTGCATTCTAACGCGATATAACAACGTGACTGATATTTGCTTGTCAGACAATAAAATCGCTTAAGCAGAATGGATTAGCGTTCGAAGAGGTCAACAGGAACGATTTAGGCTTAGATTAAGCAATCTTCATTCACCAAGGTCGACTACGATATTTCGCTTCGATCGAAGCCGTAAAATATGAGAAACGTCGATTTATGCTTCGTTTCGTGCAACGTGAGAGCCTCAAGGTCGACAATGAGACTGACACGATTAAAGTAATTAATCTACGAAGCGTATAAATGGAAGAAATTTTATTTCCGTTCCTCCCCTCCCTTCCCGTTGTATTATGTATTTTTTATTTAAGATAAACGGATATCGTAATTAAAAAATGAAGTTAACATTTATCGAGCGTGCGAATGTGAAACAAACTAAATTATACCGTGCGCTTTGTAGAATAAGTTACAACGTGGCGAAGGTTTCGTTAGAATTCTATTTTGTTAAAGCTTGTGATAAAAATTAGCAACAAGTCTACAACCAATAAACGAGGGAGTATTTTCCATTTTGTGATATTAAGCAGGAAAGATATGAAAAATAAAAGAGCAAGTAATTTAATCGTCGATGTAATGAAAATTAATTAAAGCGACAAGAACAAAAAATTCGATTCCTCTTAATCGTGAACGATAAAGTTCAGTTAGTGGACTACTATTTTTATAGATTTTTGAGAAATTTAAACGCTAGAAAACAATCAGAAACACATAAAATAATCAAAGTACGTGTACCACTTGCTATAAGATAGAATAGGTGAAACAAATCTCTCTGCTCAGTCTCTACCTTTTCAATCCTCTTTACAAAAGTACGAATTTTCAGAAACAATTCCGTAATCTACTTTCCTCAGTTAAAACATAGGTCCAAAGTTGCGTAACCTCAATCCTCGTTCATCAATTCGGTTCTACGTATTATTTCGCCGGATAACGAGAACGAGACTGGAGGTCGAGGAGGGAACAACATGATCCAGATATCACCAGTCGCGCCTCTTATCAGTCTATTACGACAGTAATAACGTTCTTGATTTCACCGACATACAGATCGAAGCCAACACTACCAACCTACCGACGCACACATCCGCAAACTAGACTCACACGATGCAAACTAGCAAACAATCTGTTCAAAAAAATCTCTCGTATAAACAATTTCTACGTTTCGAGGGTTCATGGAAAAAGGGTGGAATAACGTCTATTTTAACGAATTTTCATTTCCTTTGCCATTTAAATGTGTTATACATGGCTTAGAATTGGAAATAAACATCGAACATAACGCAGAATAAAATGAAGAATAAAACGTTTCATTTTGATATAATATCTATGAGAAAATATGAAGATGCGACATAGACACTGGAAAGTCAATTTTCGTTTTCTTCCCCTATTTTTCCCATCCCTATTTTCGGCCATCTTTCCATTGGAAACCTGGTTCGATGTTGGAACGACGATTTTGGTTATTTTAAGCGATTCCACTAATTGCTTTTCTCCCCGGTGCTTTCTATTCGATAGGAGGAAACTTTTCCAACGAGGAAGCTAAAAAAAAAAAGAAGAGAAAGAATGAAAGAGAGAAAAAAATAGAAAAAGAAGACCATCGAGTTTCTGTTTGAAGTTCCGTGGAAAATCGGTTTAGGAGATTTCAACGAGGACCGAGCAGGTGCGAGATTTAAACTTGCTACTTTCGACGGTATTTCGGTTAATTAGGTGTCGCGTTGGAAATTCCGCTTTATCTTACGGACGTCGTATACACTTTTACGGGATGGAAAATTTTCACCAGTCGTCTCACCTCTGTTATTATCAACGTCGATAAGGATTTCATCGCCGGTGGAAATAACAAAACTCTTAAAGTCGTCGGGGAAAACGTCTGTCAACTAACAATGTATCTGGAATTCAACGTTCGATAACATTTCGCCATGTTATGTTTGGTACTCTCTTTTTATTTTGATGATCTGCTTTCCATGCGATTGTTTGGAATTACGTTCATTAAGAATACGTCGATCTACTTTTTATGTTCGACGTTCCCTTCGATAATTTGTTTGCTCGTGATTGACACGAATTGATAAACCTTCGGTTTGTTTCGGTCGCGTTAAAATTACAGTGACCTAGTTTGTCAATAAGTCATTTGTTTCCAGATACTATACGCTAATTACGTATTCGAGTGAAGGAATGGATTATTATAGTTATTATTAATTAAACCTGATGTTCTCCTCGCTACAATGTCACTTTCGTATCCCTCTGGATATCTTTTATTATTTTATCTGTATAAAGTACAAATGGAGTACAGAAAAAATAGTAAAATAGCATTGAATGCTAAAATCAAGTATTTCAAAACTATTTATATCTCAATAATATCTACTGAAACATTAATATCCATTTCAGGTCATACAGACTCAAGGACGACAGGATTAAAAGATATAATATTTCAATGAGAAAAGAAAAACTCACTTTGGACTGATTTTCTTCATCTCCCCGAGCGTAGGATTGTACGTATGGTCTTCTCCACTGATCCTAGCTACTCCTTCGTAAACACTAACACCATAACCTTTTTCCACGAGGTCCACCAAATCCCGAAAATTATCATGCACCTCTGTCTTCTCGGTCCTCGACTCCCTAGCTACGTTCTCACCATCCTTTCCACTATTCTGCGTCGTACCGGACATATCACCACTGGTCTGCTCTTTACTTGCATTCGTTCGTTGCAAATATCTCCTGCGAAAGTTATAAATCGTACCAGTATTCGGGTCGTCCCCGACCCGAACACGCCCATGGCTGGGTACCAAATGATGTCCACTGTATCCAAGATCCATCTGCAGATCCATCACCAACAGAATAGTGAACAATATCGCGAAGGCACTCAGGCCTAGCATCAGTTTGTCCCGGATGCGAATCATCCTGATTGTGAATTTCATCTTCCAGTCGTTCCAATCTGGAACTTTGCAGCCAGATCCGATGGCTTTCTTCTTCTTCGATGATCTTCCCTGGCCTTTGCTCTCGTTATTTTTACCACGATCAGCAGTGATCACCGAAGCAGACTTCAGGGCCCCTTGGTTGTCATCTCTTGCGTCAGATTCTAAGTCACCGAGGTTCACGCGAATTGTCACGACGCCTGAGTCACCCAGAGCATCGTTCACCGAGGCAGACTCTATCCTGAGGTCAGAAATGACACGTGAGCCGTGCGTTGGCTCGCAGACAGGCGTCGAAGGGTGACGAGTCGCGTTCTCGTCCAGCCTGTTCGCGACTAGCCGCTGTTTACTTTGTTCTTCCGCAGGCTCGCCGTCTCGCAGCTCCTCCTCGTCCCCACCTCTGCCCGCGAAATTCGCAAGTTTGCATTTTACGAGCGACGTGAGCCGCGCGTGCACTTCGTCGCCTTGTATTCGTGACTTCCTTGCCGGAACGTGGTTATCGCCTGACCCGTACGTGCTATCACGCCTCGACGAGAGCCTCGGCGACCTCTGAACCTGCCAGTCGTCCGGCGGTGGCGATCGTTTCGCTTTCCACGACGTCCACTCTACCTTGTCTCGCCACTCCAGCGACCTTGACTGCCCGCTACTCGACCTTTCGCGATTGCAAACGGGTCTGACGAATCTTCTGTGGGCGATAGGCGAGCAGTCTACCGTCACGGTGTCTATGGAGACTTTGGAGATGGGGAACCCCACGTGGAACTTGCGGTGAACCTGCTCTATAGCGTGGACGAGGCTCTCTTCGCTCCAGGATCTTCGCTGGCCTGATTGCAGCGCCTCCAGAAGCTTCGTGGATTTTTCTAAACGTCTTCTAATGAGAACGCGTTGCTCCAAAAGTCGGAGATTGTTCTCCGTTCGAATCAGATCCTCCACGTCTTCTACCGAGACGCTTTTAGACGAATCTTCGTTCTCGACAAAGTACGTCGAGGAGATTTTAGTTGTTGATTCGTTCAACGACTGATTGGTTCTTTCAGTCTGAGGCTCCTTGTGAACCAGCAGAAAGTCATCCTCAATGAGCTCAGCGCTTGGGCACACGACAGAAACGTGAATATTATTAGGTTGCTCAGGATCGATACCCGTGGAAGACTGTTTATTGGTTAAATCGGGCTCCAGAAGTCTCTGTTTGGACTTCTTTCTACGGACTGGTGCCACTGGTCTCTCTTCGTCCGCAGATTGAAACTTCTTTCGTAGAAGAGGACTCTTTTGAATATTTCTGACCAATCTCTCGCACCCTTCGGTAATATTGTCCTTCGAGCTTCTTACCAATCTTCTGAGGAAAGAATCGCTCTTGTGTAGCTTGGAGCGTGCTTGTGCCTCCTCCTCAACGTCCTTGGAGCAAGGAGCGTATAGACGTTCCTTCTCTTCGCTGGATTTCCTTTTCTCCCTGAAGGTATCAGGATGTTCTTCGGATTTCCTCGACTTTTCTCTGAAAGTGAACTTGAACTTAGGCCTGTCGAAGTTGCGCGACGATTGCACGCGGTCGCTCAAGCTCTGTTTGATCCTACCGACGTTTCGTCGTGCCCTGAACCGCGAATCCTCATCCCTAACCGAAAAGGAATCAACTTCGACGACGCTGGAGGTTCGAGCTCCTCGCGACCTTGACCCGCTATCTTCGAATGTCTGGCGGCTTGAACGTGTCGTCTCCTCTGTGGAACCACTTTCGGGACATCTCCTCTCGTCCAGAGTTTCCCTCGGTCGCGGGACGCACCGGAAGCTTGGAATTTCGAGCGCGAATCGCGAGATTTGACCGAGGTTCCGCTAGCGTCGACGTTTTGGCGAGAGTCTTCTTATCTAAGTCACTAATACACTGGTTGGCTGAGACTCGAGATGTTTGTTGAGTCTTTCACGGGTTCTGGAATGTTTCAAATGTCGGCCTGGATACTGTCAGCCTTTGGACTCCACTGCACCGCGTTCTGGAAAATAAACAAGGCGGGGATGTTAGGTCGCTGACCAGATGCGAATCTCACAGGGTGATGCATCGGTCAAAACAATCGCAGCATCGTTTTCTGGATTAGTTTGAATCTTACGTACGCTTCTTGCGTTCATATGATTTTTTTTTTTAATTATTATTTTAAATTAAATTATTGTCGTAATTGAGGTATCGATTTATCGCGTCGTTTTTATTCGTTTGATTGGCACGAAGAAATTATTTATAGTAATATCACGTCCTCTGATTGCTTCCAACAGTGTGTACTGAATTTGTTCGTATGAAACTTTGGCTTTTATTAAAATATTATATACCGACTCAAAGTAAACTTTGCCTAACCTGATGTACTTATTTTTCTAATGGTAAACATTTGTCTCGTTGTTACGGATTTCTAAGAATTATACAAATGAGAAATATTGTCGGGAGTTGTTAGTACATTAGACGAAATCTGAATGCGATAATAATTGTTTTTAACCTGTTTCGGAATAAAGAATATTGTTTTTCCAATAAGAGGAAGATGGAGAGCATTTACACTCTATTAAATTATATGATTCAAAAGTACTGCCTCCTTTTATGCACGACTATAAATCTTGATATCTGCACTTTGTCATGCAAATTTAATAGATCCGACTCGTTTGAACAATAATCTCCGTTTGGTTTGTAGTAACATAGGAACAAATGTTCGATCAAACATGGTAATACGAAAGCAAAGTAATTACATCTCAGCGTTAGGATAGCGTTATCCCGCTTATGAATGTTCCAATCTTCTAATAGAGAAATAATAACTGTCTTGTATATTCTCCTAACACGCTGAATTATTTTGAGCTGCGATTTTTAAAATACGCGAATAACAATCGTGAATTTCGAATCGTGAATTTATCAAACATCCATTTTAATACAGGAGCAACTATATACATTAAAATTGTCCTAATATTTTTCTAACACAGCAATGAATTTTTTCCATTTAATCACGAATCTCACTAATCAAATTTTGGTATAAGAAGATGTGCTTAAAATGGACAAGAAATCTGTTTACAGGGATCTACATAGATCTACATAACTCCAGTTATCACGTCGACCATTGCAAACGCAATGAAACTTGAAAGTTAGCAAAGAACAACAACAAAAAAAAAAAAATAACAAAAAAGAAAGAAAAGAAAAAGTGCGACCCTTCGTGCAATCGCTCAAAAGAAATCACTGCGAAACATCGGAGAGCAACCTCGGCGATCATCAACGTTCATCAACCCCCGACGACCATTCCGATCGTTTAAAAATAAATCACCCCTCTATGGTATAATAATAGCTTGATGGTGCGCAATGCTTTTTATCGAATTTCCTATGAAGGTGCATACACACGAGAAATTCACTGGGTCAAGGTGGGGCCTTTAAGGGGATGCTCCGAGGTGTAGGTGGCCGTAGTAAGCTGAAAGAGGAAAGATATCAACTGCGAAATAGAGTGACGGTAATGGCATGCTTCGTGTTGCGAGAGTGGCCATTACAGTTATCGCAAAAGTCGCGTCATAAAGCCGTTGTGGTGGGAGGCTAGCTTAAGGGGGAAAGAGAGAGAGAGAGGGAGAGAGAGAGAGATATCGTAAAGGTTCGTTCCTTTCCTGTCTTTTATATCGCGGAAGCATCGTTGCGCCGAACCGCATAATTTAATATCGCGCATCGACCTGGCTGCATTAAGTTCAATAACCGGAAAAGGAAGACTGGCCCCCATCGAATATTCGTGTCGAGGGGTGGTTAACCCTAGGAACCACATTCGATGGATATTCCTTGGTTTCTAAATTGATCCTTCAGGCGATTACACTGGGTGTTCGATCAAGAAAGCTGTAATTGGCGCGAAATTCGCTATTAAGCAATTAAGTTCGCATCTAAGAGCTCGCAGACAGGCACGGAAGAGGAGAATTTAAGTCTCAAACGAGAGGAGGAAGGTACTAAATTTGATATCGAAAATTTGGAAATTCATGGGATCTAGGTAAAGCGCTAGTTGAAGAACTTTTGAAGAAGAAGAAGAAGAAAAAAGAAGAGAAAAGAAAAATTTCATCTATTACGAGTTCCATGATAAATTGATACTTTACACGATTAGAAGAGAAATTCGAGACAAGAAGTTCTAATTAATAGCAAGTTTGGTATTAAGCGTTTGCCTTCGTACCCTAAGAGAGATTAAAGTTTCTGGAAACTTGGAAATTTTGATGACTTGCCATGTACAACGTGGCACGAAAGAAAGTTTAAAATTCATACCTGTGTATAATAACCACGTTATATATTAATACTAACTTTGTTATACTAAACATCTTTTACCATATCGCTGAGTCACGTACGTTGTATCTATTCATAATTTATCTTATCGACCGTATCTTACTGATTATAATTCTTTTCTAAAATTGTAGCTCCGCTCGTCCTTAAAATTTTTCTTTATTAAATCATCTTTTACCATCAAACGTGCAACACAGTGTAAAGTACCGATTAAAGTACCCGTGGAAAACAGAGAAATCTCATCCATTACAAATTCCATACAACGATGCTCCCTCCTACTATTCATTTCCCTAAAATATATTGGCCTAACGCTCACGCAAACGCATTACCATGAATCGTCCACAGATAAAATGGAAAATTGGTGCTCGAACAGCAACTTAGCTACAGAGCTATCACGTTTTCTTTGAAACTGCTCGTGTTAATGTTTGGAAAAAGGAGATTGCCGGCCAAAGATTTATCGTCTATCTGTGCTTCCTCGAAACGATTGGAAAACGCTGTCGTTTCTTTCGAATCTTTGATCTGAATAGCCTCTTGCACCCGTAAGAACGAAACGTAAGGAAAACGTCCTGCAGTAATTCTTTGCTCGATCGATGCAGCTGGCGAATCAATGCGCCATTGAAATTCCGCGTGTCCTTGCGCGATAATAAAGATAGCCAAACCCATTGACGTTTCTGTCGGGGTGAGAGAGCGCCTCCATAAAACCTGGCCCCCTGTAACACACCACGTGCCCTCGTTGCTTTTAGTTATGCGTATACAATCGCAAATAAAATTGCTCGATATTCCGTTCCATCTACTTTGTACATCCTTGCGAAGGATTTTTAATATATAAAATTTTTCTTCTTTTTCTTTCTCCTTTTTAGGGCGCACCTACGTCAATCATTTATCTGTAGGGAAATATAGGTCCATTTCGTGTACGTCTATCAACCCCTCGATTGATCTTGGAAAATACTTTCGTTACGTTTTACAGCGATTTTTACAACGTTCGTCGTATTGTACGATACGCGTCGGAAAATTAGCCGACAGAGATTGAAAGATTGAAACATACGTTTAACTTGGATTGAAAGAAACGCGAGATTATTTCGAAGGAAGTCAGGAAACAGTTGTCTTCGACTGGCGATACTTTGCCCAACATCTGCTTTATAAAGTGACAGAGTGTGTTGTCGCATAGCGTTACAATTCTCTGTTAGACGAGACGTCTTTAACATCTCTGTTAGACGAGACGTCTTTAACATCTCTGTTAGACGATGGAGCAGCATTTGTGCAAACAAACTGGTGCGCCGCAAATCATGTCATCTTATAAACAGACTTCACGAATCCGTGCCGCTGTTTGTTACTTGCGAGCGACGCAAGAAGAAGAAGAAAATTAACGGCGTTAAAATGTGTTCGAATTTCGGAAACTGTTCCAACGACGCGAATAGTTGTAGCTTCCAATCAAATGGTTTCTAATTATGCGCTGGAATATCGGGTTTACCGCGGGACCGTGCATTCCGCTTAATAATCGAAATTTTTAATTAGAAGGAAGCACGCGAGCCTTTAACGCTATCGCAGGAAATCGGCGCCGACTGGCAATTAGCCGGTGTATTTATATTCGGGAAAGGCACACGTGCGACCATCTGAAATCGGAAGAATCTCATTCCTCGATAACACGCCATTGCAATTGCATTTTTTTAAATCCCAGTCATACGTTTCTCTATTTTACAAATAAAGGGACATACCCGTTGCCTTTGAGGAGCCGCGCTAAAATGTTCGTAAAAAATATTTATAGAATAAAATATATTTGTCCCTCGCGTAATTGTAACAACGTTACTTGCAAAATTGTATAAAAGCTACCAGTTCCGACAAAACGCCCCGGATAACGGTAAAAGTACCGTAAATGAATTTCGCAAATTACAAGTTGATTATCTCGTTCCGCGTAAAATTATAACATTAAATAAATTTGTAAAACCTGCAACCTGTCGCTTGTCAATTTGCTAATACCATTAGTTAATATTCCCTTCCCTATAATATAAGAATCGTGAATATAATACATCGCCTGTATCTCGAAACGCTACAAATATACGAAGGCTTCCAAGTTTTTATTTCGCGGTTATTAAGCGATAATTACAAAGCGAACAAACTTGAACATGGATTTTCCGTCATTATTTTTATTATTTCTTGTTATTTCGCCGTACTCTGTATATAGTAGGCTCGCAGCTATTTGATTAATTATATTAATAATTATACTCTGATTAATTTCGCGATATTACACAGAGCAGAGTTTTCTATCAAGTCAGGGTGCAGACAAATGAAAGATAGGGAAAAGACGTAATAATTTTCGCGCGGGACGAGGTAACTGCAGGTCGCTAAGCTTGAAAACGAATTCGCGGCCGTTTTGTTTGCTCGAAATAGAATCCGCTCGTGATTGTTGCCAGCAGTAACACTCGAAACATCCGCGTTTGTTATTCGTCCGGCGTCTGATGGAAAATAAAAAGTACATCTCGAGATTCTCTGACATTATCCATGGGTCCAGCGAGGGAAAACTGCAATTCGCCCTGCGGGTGTGACAACTTCCTTCGAGGCACAGAGCCTCGTGAAAGTTTCGAGAATGGATGGAACAGCGCCTTTTTACTTAGAACTTTGCCTTGCTGTTGTTCCTTCCAAGTTCTTGAGACAATGACTCGATCGTCTGTCGACGTTCGTGGCCGAATATCGTTCGATTATAAAATTGAAGCTTGCTATTTTGAGTGTCAACTTTCGCACTTTACGTAAATTTATGAATACCGTAAATAATTGTAAGCTCAAGCCAGTTTCTTAGGATTTTCACGATATTGAAAGGAAAATTGAGAAAATCGTTCGTGTAATTTGATATTGCAACGTAAAGCAAAACTGAAGATACGAGCGAAGAGAAATGTTCTTCTTTCCAAAGTCCGGATAAAATTAAATTTCCTCTTAAAACTGTGTTTCTGGCTAGGAAAAAATGTGAACTCAATGTTAATTTTCTTACCTTCCCAATCGATGTTTAACGGATCTTTCTCTATTTTTCATTGCTTCTGTTAATCTGTTGGGTATACTGTCCTCTAATTTATTTAAAGTTTTGCCGAACCAGACGACGATTCGTTTATATATCGTTATTTGATATGTGTTACATCGCTGAATGTATGTTAGATCCTTGTCGATCAAGAGGATAAAATAAAGAATCGCAGGATTTCGGTGTTACACGATGCACTATGCTTCTATTTCCAACAATGTTATTTCCAGGCCACGTAAACATACTCTTCCCGCAAACGTGATAGAATAATATCGTAGCAAAGATTAGCCATCAGACGTGCTAAATTCGTTCCTCGTGGCGCTCACTTTCCTAATAAATTACCCTCGTATTAATAAAGATACGCATTTTTCGCTATGTTCATAAGGAAATGATCTATTTTCTCCATCGTGCAATTGTAATTTATACATAGAAAAACACAGCCCTACCTATCAAAGTATGTTAAATCTCTCGTAATCATAACCTCAAGAAAGAACGAATGAGATTTATACGAAGTGTAGAGGTTTAGGCCATACGTCTTCGTCATCTTGAAAATCAGAGCAACCTGCTGAAGAAATAAACGTTACCAAGCGGCACGTTGATCCGAAAACGCGTGCAAATTCATATTCTGCAAACGATTGGATTACGTTAAACTCCTTCATCTTCTTGGTCTATATCTTCTTGAAAATTGGATCGGCTTGTTGAAAAAATAAACATATCTGCCAAGCGCGTTAGCGGTAGACACGACTCCATATTATACAGAACGACGGCGGCAATTTAAATCGTCAGCTGGTCATTTTTCATGCAGGACGATTAACTCAACTTTTGCTGGTCAAAGTCGTTTATCTGAACCTCGAGCCTCTATTACGTATTCGTGATAATAGAATAACACGTAGCAGGGAAAATTGATGAGCCTGTGTTACAATAAGCAACTCTAATTGTACAGGTGGTCCGTAGCTGGTGCTACAATCGAGTGCAAGATGTGAAGACGAGTGGAAAATGTGGAATAAAATTTGTCCATGCTGAAGCTTCGTTTGTGAGAAAATCCAGTTTGAAAATTTATCGAGTATGCTCAAATTTAGCCAAGTAGCGAGCAGATGTGAGCAGGTGATTGTTATAAATACGAGAATGAGTGAAACATGTGAAACCAAATTTTTCATAACAGTCAATTTTCCGTCCGTCGACAAACTCAGACGAATGAAGCTCTGCACGTATGGTGTTCTATATAAAATTGCTATTTTTTAATAAATTTCCTGGTCTAAGCGGGCAATGAAAGAGACTAACAGTTATAGGCGTGAAAATTCGCACGCGTCCACGGAGAATGGAAAAATAAATGACGAAAAGCGTAGCGAAGGGGATAGACGTTGGCGCGATAGGTCTCATGAAATATTGAAGGGTGAAAAAATTATGACGACAGCTTAGAGTCGGACGAGTGTTCCCTGGTGACCCTGGAAGCTTGACGAGGAAGAGGAATATGTAAAATGGGGAGATGCAACGGGCCAACGAGAGCCCACTAGGGTGGCAGCAATAGCAACAACAGAGTTCTGTAGGTGCTCGAAACTACGCTCATGGATCGTTTAAATATTGCACGGCGAATGACTAAATAAAGTAGAAGGTCGAGCGTATGCTCGGAATCTCGAATCAGTTTCCCTCATCCTTTTGCTTTACGTAGGAATGACCGAAAAGTCTATCCCAGTTTTATCAAAATGCCTCACGTTTCGCTAGTCATAAACGTGCTTCGATCTTCGCTGTATGGCCCCTCTGTTTATTGGGAATTACAAGAACCTCCCGATGCTCCCCAGTTTGTTCCTCTTTTAGTAGACGAGGGGTTAGAAAAAAAAAAAAAGAAAATGGAAAAAACCGAGCAATTGTGAATTTTAACCAAGTTCTCTATGTTGAAACTTTTTTCTTTCGTTCGTCCGTTGGTAAAAAGAAAATGGAGAAAAGTAAAGTTCCTATAATTTCTACGCTGTGAATTTTAACACGATATGTCATCGTTTCTTTTTAACAAATTTCCGACTATAGAACTGTAAGAAACGGGACGATGATCTGTAGATCGAAATCGTCTTGCGTTTAATTCTTCCGTTGGTAGGGGAAGCAAAGAAAGATTCGAATAATCGTGCGCGGAATTACAACAATTGGCACGATGATCTTTATATTGAAATCTTCTTTCGTTTAAATCCAGCGGTTGGTAGAAGAAGTAAAGAGAAATTCGAATAATCGTGTGCAGAATTACAAGAAGAATCGGGACGATCATCTCTATATCGAAATCTGCGCAATTCTTCCGTCGGCGAAAGGAGCACAGAGAATTCGAGTAACCGTGGCAAAGTTGAAAGTTTTAATAAAATTTTGCTCGTTACATTTTATGGATTATTACGCAGAATTACAACAATTGGTATGACGATTCTTACGTAAACTTTTTCTTTCGTTCTTCCGTTGCTGAAAAGAGAAAAGCGGAAAGGAAACTTCCCGCCCGGAGAAGCGAAGGAAACGTAGAATTTCAATAATTCCTACATCGTGAATTTTAAGAGAATTTTGCTCTTTTCTTCGCTAGAAGATTAACAAGTTGCGATTAATAACCGTGTGTGAGAAAAATTAAAGGAATTTCGGCGCAATTGTTTGTATCGTGGAGGAAGCGGAATGAAATTCGAATAATCCGTGCAGTGCGGATTTTCAGCAAGATTTTCGTAATTTTTGACCAAATCCCCGGTGCCAAAGTAAAAATTGAGGGAACGATAAAATAACGAGCAAACGAGTGTACTTTGTATATTATCGAAGTTGTTTCACCAGTTTCGCCGCTCATTAGCGACTAATCGTTTCTTTGATTTCACGCATTCATTGATCGCCCCTTTTGTTCAAACTTCCGTTCTCCGTGTCACACTCTGATTGAGACATCTAAACGAATGGAATGCAGTTAAAATGGAAATTACATTTCAGCCTGGTCGTAAAACGTGCTTCGTTTTGCCTGTAATTCATGCACGATAAAAATCCTTTGTTCCAGTCTCGATAAAAAGTAATTCGAATTTTAGCGTGGTTCGCGCTAAAGGTGGCGTGAAATTTTATGAGTCGGCAGCTAGACTCCTGAAAAATCTCGTACAAGGCAGATTAAAAAGCCGAGAATTTAAAAGCACGAAGATTTATTTCGCCGCGGTGTAATCGATCCTATTCTCTGATACCTGCAATCGTCCAGGAAAATTGTTTTATTGAAATAAAATGCAACAGAATATTAATATAACGTTTGCGTGTTCTATGTCAAGATTAAGCATTCTTTTATCATTGCTTTGCATGTTAAGAAATAAGTTTCGCTGTTACACGACGTCTCGTGTACGCTTTATTGAAATAAAAATTACCCTAACTAATTTCTATTCGAATAAAAATTATCCTTTGCGATGAAGTAAAGATTAAGCGTATAATATTAAAATTCCAAATACATTTGTCTCGTAATATTAAAATCATGTAATTCGTTTAACAAAAGTGTCCCCATCAAACGTCTCTAACAGGTAATAAAGAAACAAAATTTATTTCTTCCTGGCAAAATGTACGGAACGCCGCTCCTGCTCAATTTTCCATTTGATTTTATACACAAACGAGAAAATACTTATGAAGATGACCATGTCTGTAATTCAACTCGAACTGAATCAACAGCAAACAATACAATGGAACCAGAAAACCTAATCGAGCGTATTCGAGGTACGTAAAATTTCGTTGACGATTCGTGTCATGTATTATTTTACTTAAAAAACAAAAAGAAAAGAGAAGGAACACTGACGAAAAATCCACTAACAAGAAGAAAGATTAAGCGTCGTCCACGCGTTGTACACGTCCTGGTTACTCGATTCTATTCAAGGAATGGGAGATGCATTTCGTTGAAACCGCGAGCGAGGTCGGTTTAAAAATACGTCGCATCAGGAACCTTTTTATAATACGGTTGTAAAAGGCAAAAATGAAATCGCGTTCCTTTTTCCGCCCCGCGGATTCTCACTTTTCCTTCACCTGCTTTTTCCATTTTCTTTTCGCTGCTTTCTCTTTATACACACAGGCCGCTTAAAAGCCTCAATTAATTGCAATCCGTTCTCGCGAAACGAGACCTTACACCACGCGCCGGAAGAATGGCACGTTAAAAAGCTCTATGGACGTTAAAACACCTCTCTCTCTCTCTCTCTCTCTCTCTCTCTCTCTCTCTTTCCTTTCGTTCTCCATTGCCCTACTACCCCCACTTTTAGCCACGGAATTATTAAAGGCGATTACGACAAAGAAAACGAGATCAAAGCGATCGTCTGCGATGTCAGAAATAATTAGAAAATTCCCTGGAAACCCGAGACCCAAACAGGCATTCGTATTTCCGATCGATCGACGAAAATCTGCTGAGAAAGATGCTCGAAAAGCTTCGCCGGATGATCGTTCAACCAATTAGCTGTTGCCACTTCTTTGTAAAGCGTGTACTACTGTCGCAAAAAGTAAGCGATGACGAGTATACTCGTCATAACACAAAGTATTCCCATCTCTTCGTGACGAGTATACTCGTCAGAAACAGGCAGCTGATTAATTGTACGACCGACAAACAGGTCGACGATCTTCATGCAGATTCATGTTTTTGCGACGAAAGGAAATAAAATCGGAATAGAGAGGTGAGGAAAGAGAATATTCAAATGGCGATTATCCAATTAATCGCACGTGGTAGTATTAGAAGTCGTGATAACGGCGCAGCTATTTCTCTGAGGAATTAAGCTAAGGAAATTCATAAATTATACAACGTTATGACATACCTATAGTACGGAAGTACGAAAGTATAACATAGTATGAAAATAGTAAGACGGCTTATAATGAAACTGCGGATCTGTTCATGGAAATTCGGCTTTTCGCGAATACGATTAGCGAAATACGACTTGAACAGAGATTCCACCCTCTCGAGAACCTTTCCACAACTTCAATGTTCAATATATTGATGAACATCCAGTCGATCGGAATATTAATCGCAGCTTGCAGTGGATAACGAAAAGAATATACTAAATGACTATACTTCTAGTGATGACTACTAGATGACTACTAATGGAAGAAATTCAAAGAAGAAAGAAAGGAACAAAAGTAATTAAGAAAAATACGCTTTCATTTAATCTACGTATATGTAATTCATTAATTAAAAAAAAAAGAAAAATAATCAGCGGAAATTAATTTTCCAAAGAATGAAAATGGCACTGGAACGTAGGAAAAGCGATACTTTGAATTTTTCGCACTTCTGCGAGCGAACTATTCACCTCTGAACCATCCAACCCCTAAAACTGAGCCACGTTAAGCTCGCTAATTAATTGCCGGCCGTTCTCACGCGTGTGCCAGCCGAGTTTACATTGGCCCCACGGGCGCCTCATCTCTAATTATCAACTTAATTAATAACTCGATCTTTACGCTTATGAATGGGAATTTTCTTAGACGCCGCGGTACCATTCGACACTGACTGGAGAATCCATATTATCGCCGCAAGCTTTAAATTCTGGCCGAGCAACTTCGGCGCACCTAATTAACGACATAATTAACGATCCATCCAACGTCCCTTTTTCACTCGGACTACGCTCTACTAACATTTCTCAAAGAGAGACGTAATTAGAGATGCACAGAGACAAAACTCGCGCAAAGATGTCCCGTAAATGGGTTTAAACATTCCGCGGAAACAAAAAGAGAAAGTAAATCGAGCATAAAGATCTTTTCTATTATCGTTGCTTCTCTATTTTGACGAAACTTAACGTCTTGAGGAATGGAAGATCCGCTCGCTATTTACTGTTCGTAGTAAATATAGTCACCGAGCGAGCGAAGAATTGGACAACTCGAGTGATGACGAGGACAAGATTTTCTCGAAAATTATTTTTATTTTATATTTTCTTATTTCTGTATCCGAAACCGGTGCACACAATATCGTCGACTTCTTTATATTTGCAGCAATTATTACGTCAACATGCTTTGGAAATTATTCCACTGTTATGATAATTGAGTTTCGAATTTATATATTCGTATGTTCTGCATTATGTTATACAATAGTTTAAGTATCGTCTTGCTGGCATGACTAGGATTCAAAGATAGATTTATGTCGAAGTTCTATCTGGAGAAATTTATTATTATACTTTGAATTAAGAAAAAGGCACTAATTTTTATGTGAACAACCACCGATATAGATATGCTGTAAGCATAAATTTACATAATATCAGAGGAACTGTGTGTTGCCAGATGCCAGAAAACAAACCTGTTCTTGCAACTAAACTCTTTATCTTCCAGATGAAGAAAAAATACGAAAAATGAGATTTGAATATGTAAATTATATTTTATAATTTGTTCGCTCCTAACTGACACCTGCTACGTATATTTTTATTATTATAGAAAATGAATCACGTTTCTATCATCTAGAAAAATCATTCACTGATTGTCCCGATTGTTCTCGTACCTATATTATATTCATAGTAAACATTACATAATCTAATAAATTCTATAATATATATAATATAATCTATAAGAAAATAATAATTTATTATATCCATATTATGATCTAAATTCCAACAAATATAATTAAAAAATAGCTAACTTCTTAATATCTGATTTCATTACGCACAATAATACAATTTTATCATCTTTCGTGCATTCCACGCTCTTTGTAAATAAAGTGCTGAAGAATTAAAGATATACAAACGTGAAGAAGAAGAAGAAGAAGTAGCCTGACGGTCACCCAGTATATTCTACTTATCGTAATCAACGACATTTTCCTGGTTCCAGGCAATTACCAACGACACAATCATTCTCGTATCAAATATCTTTGTCGGTCGCATCGCGGCAATTAACCTCCTTGTCGATTATAATTAAACATCCATCTTGTTCCGCTCAAATTCCACACGTATACATACATATATCGTAATCAGCGTGTCTGGTCACAGAGAGGCACACTTTTGTTCAATTAATTAGCCGCGAACCACATATTAAAGGATCGACATGGTCGGCAAACGAAGCCAGATTGGCTGAATGTATCGCAGATGAATCGTGAATGGTGAATTAACGAGGGAATGTGTTCTCGCTGCCATTCCTCGGAATAGTAATATTTTTGTATATCTTTGAGGGAGAGCAATTTTCAATTTGTAAAATTACTGAAACCCCGTGGTTGCGTCTCCCTGCCTCGACCAACATTTTTATCAAACAAAAAAAAAAAAAAAAAAGAAAAAATGTTAGGAACGTGATATTAAAAATACCAGTAGCAGAGTAGGATTAAAAAAAAATATCAAGAGGTGAAAAGGTTGGAAAATATCAGGCCAACAGTATCGGGCTCCTCTTTCACTGATTAAATTAAAATTAAATCGTCTTAAATTAAGATCAAAGACAAGGGTTCGACGATGAAGGAATTTCAAGAATAAAAAAGTATTCCAAGTAAGATATTAGAAATTAATAAGAGGATTTTTATTGAATTACCTCGTAAGTTCTGCAAGCATTGTGCAGGTTAATTGGTACCTAAGAGAGGTACAAATTTCAAGGAGATTTCCAGTGCGGTGAAAGAATGTCAGTCAAAAGACCAAATGCAGAACATTTGCGAATTTCGCGAAGCGGAAGATAAAGCATCAGCGACGACTAGAAGTTTTATGTTTGGAAAGATAAATTTACCAACGACACGATCGTTCAAGATTCATTCGCGAGCTCTGCGTGCAAAGACGTAAAACGACGATGGTTTTCGAAAGCTTTTTACATGGGAGAATTTTCATCGGACTTTATACCTCGGAGATTCTTCATGTTGTGAATGGAAAAATCCCTAAAATTTCCCAATAAGAAGGGAGAACACGACGTTGATGAATCCATAAAGCTGCTCTGTAATCTCCTGTTAAAATTTTAATTACGAGGACAAAAGTGAACATTTTCAGATAAAAAATGATAAAGACGAAAAGACAGAACGAACGAAGAGTCGATTGCTGTTGTTTCTAATCAAAACGGAACACTCATTGAATTTCACGTAAAATTTGCCGCACGGCTGGCGAAAATGGAAATATCGCGCGATTTTTAGCGTGCGTAACGAGACTATCAACGTAATTTCACTGGGTCGTAAAGCGTACAGCAACAACGTGAAAATTGTCTCGAGACGAATTCTCGCGTATCGTCGACGCGAAAGCGACGTATGCTGGATAAAACGTCGCATAAAAATACATCTTTACGGAAATTTCGATTCGCTTACCGAGGATCCGCGATTTCTTTGACTTCGTCTCGGAAACGTTCTACTACCAAACGAGCTACTTTTACATTTAATGATTCAAATGCTTCAAGGACCAATGATTCCTGAACGCGATATTTTTTTCGATCCTATTTCTTAACATTGTGGCTACGAAAGATAATTTCGACCATTCGTTCAATACCTTTGCGTAATAATTTCTCAACATCGTGCGGCAATTATTTCTTCCACGTAAATTGTACAGTTTGATGAAATTTGAAGAACTTGAAGTGTTTGTTATGGTTTCGGTAAACTATTGCTTGGTTTATGGACGTATTAAGGGAACTGGCAAATTATAAAGAAAGAAAGGAAACCATTTCTGGGTGTAAATTTGTTGAACTGTCCACGGTGCAGTTAGGGAATTTCTTTACATCGAAAATTAAATTTCATTATAAAATGGATAGAACTATGCGTAAATCTCTGTTTCATTCTTCCTCATAAAACTTTTTATACAGTGATCCCTAACAGATTAGGCGATTAAAAAATAATAGCCACGTATGAGGGGAAAAACGAAACCATCGTTCACAAACTTCTAAACAATTTTCTCTCCATCGTCAAATTGTTTTTTTAAAGAAGCCATAAAAATAACCCATAAAATACTACACGAGAATTTATAAGGAAGTCGTATACTGCATCTATTCAGTACTATTAATACGATATTCATTGTCAGTCAAAATTTAATTAAAAGTGATTTACAGCTTTAATTAAAAGCAACCCGTTTACTGTGTGTTCTCTGGAGCAACTTACACGCAAATTATAATATCATTGTACAATTTGTCACAGAGTAACGATTTTACCTAAAAAACGAGGAAACCAAGAGATACATACATGTTTGGTAAATAGAACAAGTGACACGACGAAAGAGCATTCATCGCAAAATTAAAGTTGGTGAAACCGAGCGTCGAGTGAAACTGTTTCAAAGTTACGTTTTGTTGCGTGCAATTGCAAATACAATTTTCTGTTCCAACAAATTTACACGGTGCTTATTCTCTCCCTCTCTTTCTCTCTCTCTCTCTCTCTCTCTCTCTCTCTCTCTCCTGTTTCTCCGTGGTAAAATTTTTGATTAAACGTCATCCACATCCCCTTTTCGTGACAAAGGCCTTCCAAGAGAAAGACGTACACGTTTCAGCCAAATGTTATCTAGCCAACATCTCCATTCGATTAAGCTTTCGTTGATTGGTAGTAATCTTATTCAGTCGCGAATTCGATTTGATCATCCGATTTCGCTAAATTAGCGACTCGGTGGAAAACCGAGCCGGCAGACTGAATCGTAGCTCGGACTTGCTACCGATTCAATTTCACCCACGTCTCTCGCGTAATATTCCCCGCGTACAGAAACATTTTGCAATTCGGTTACAAAGTTCGAGACTGCGCGATTTTAATTAAAACCACCGCGAAATAAACTCGCCGGGGGAAAAAATTACGCCCTCGAAAATATTGCGCTCGAGCACAGATTTCAGCGCAATTTTCGATTTCAATGGTGTCTATGATTTCGTGGATACAGGGCAGAAGTGCATATACGGAGATAATTGTACGTGACGATCATCGTTCTTTGATAGACCGGCGAGGAAACAGATGTCCGTCGGCCACATTTTCGAAGGAACATTTACCAACGTAGCGCTAATCGAACTTCCTTTGTGCCCGTACGCCGATGAGTTATTTTCTGCAACGCGAAACTTTACGTACGTATTTTACTTTTCTTTTCTCTGTCGCGAATTCTAACCGACGTTCCTCATCCGAACAAGCATCGCTGCGTACGTTAGGAAAAGTATGTCTCATTTCCCATGGAATAGGAATATTACTACAAGCGTACGTTCTTTAAATTTTCCTCAGAATTGACGATTAAGAAAATATTCAAAAAGAGGATGTGATAAGTTTACCTTACAAGATAATAGGTTTACCTGTACAGCGAGTACTATTTTAAGTCGAGTTATATTTTAGTAATCTGTTAATTTAAGCTAAGTAAATACTTTGCTACGAAATAGCTGACAGAAGTACATGCACTGATAGATTCGCAGATATAAGGCTTTTGGAAATAGACGGCGAGTCCAGAATATTTCGCGGGAGAGAAATAAGAAGCGTAGAGATTAAAAACGTTGCTATTGAGATATGTATAATTTTATGTGCTAAACTAGGATAGCTGCGTAGTAGTGATACTTGTGTGTGAATATCAGTGTGTGGAAGTATGTTCGTACGCGGCATCTCTAAAACAAATGAATGTAAATTGTTCGCTTAACAATCTATTATGGAAGAAGGTGAGACACGTGCAGGTGTGTATCGATGAATATCTTTGAAATCGTTTATCAAATAAATATAGAACTATTCTAATAAAAATTCTAAGTGTAAATTTAGTGTTCCTGTACCATTATTTTGGCAATTAAGATTTAAAATTCTCAACAGTTATTAATGTTTCCTGGATATTCGAAAGAGCAAACGTTTCAAAGCCAAGTGCGAACATGATTTTCACGTGGAATTGGTTCGCAACGTATCGAAGTTTAAATTTCGTTCGTGAAACACGTTCGTTGGTCTTCTATTGTTTAGCATTTTCGCCAGACAAGTACACTTCTCGATATAATTCACCAGCTTTTTAAAAAATCGAATATCAACGACAATTAGACGAAAGAAGAAAAATGATCGGGAAGGAAAACACGAATTTTGTGAACGTTGTGCGTTAGAATTGGTTTTTATGGGGGTGGACGAGGCATATTTTGGTTGTCGTGGGCGGTTTTTCACCGGACCGTACTACCGATGTTATTTATATTTATTGGACATTTACGAGAGGCTTCTCCGCACGAGCGTGGTCCGCCGCAGGCGGATTCGCTTCACGTCACAAACGTTCTCATTTTCAAACGGTGTACTTGTCAACCCGCTATTAGCGTGCCGAGTATTCTTGGCACCGGTCCTCCCGTTCCCATCCGAAAATAATTCCGAAGACGATGCGGAAAGCCACGCAACGCGCATTAAACACCGATCATCGTGTCCGATCTTGGCATTCGAACGCGATATGATCGAGTGTCCTCACGAATTTCTCTCCCATTTTACAGGCACACTATTTACATATCGATAGTACAATTTTACAAGTATTCGGATATTCTGCTGTATTTACTTTTATTTATTTACCTGTATTCTGTTAAAAAAAGAACAATATTCACTTTGTGGTTTTAAAATATGATCGATTCAGTTTAGAGAAGAAGGACAGGTAGAAACGTTGCACGAGACATTTATAGTAATTTACTTGCTGAATCTTATCCATTTAGCAATCAGCAATGATGATTATATCACGAAGCTATTGTATTCTTAAACTTTGCTAAAAAACAATATTCACTTTGTGGATTTAAAATTTGATCGATTCAGTTTAGAGAAAAAGACAGGTAGAAACGTTGCACGAGAAATTTATAGTAATTTCCTTGCTGAATCTTATCCATTTAGCAATCAGCAATGATGATTATATCACGAAGCTATTGTATTCTTAAACTTCCCTAAAATAACAATATTCACTTTGTGGATTTAAAATTTGATCGATTCAGTTAAAAAAAAAAGAACAGGNTAGAAACGTTGCACGAGACATTTGTAGTAATTTCCTTGCTAAATCCTGTCCATTTAGCAATCAGCAATGATGATTATATCACGAAGCTACTATATTCTTAAACTTTGCTAAAAAACAATATTCACTTTGTGGATTTAAAATTTGATCGATTCAGTTTAGAGAAAAAGACAGGTAGAAACGTTGCACGAGACATTTGTAGTAATTTCCTTGCTAAATCCTGTCCATTTAGCAATCAGCAATGATGATTATATCACGAAGCTGTTGTATTCTTAAACTTTGCTAAAAAAACAATATTCACTCTGTGGATTTAAAATTTGATAAATTTAATGTAGAGGGAAGGAGAAAACATTACACGAGACGTTTGTAATAATTTTCTCATCAAATCTTGCCCATTTAGCAATAATATCACGAAGCTACTGTATTCTTAAACTTCGCTAAAAAACGATATTCACCTTGTGGATTTAAAATTTGATCGGTTTAATGTAGAGGAAAGGAGAAAACATTACACGAGACGTTTGTAATAATTTTCTTATTAAATCTTGTGAATTTTCCAATTCAAAAGCGAATTACTATATCCAATACTACGTAATCAATGAGAACAAAGAAGTTAGTACTATAGCAATGATGACAACCTAACAAACTTGTTATGCTTATTTCCATCTTCTCCTTATTAAAATAAGAAATACATTAAAAATCAAATATTAGAGAAACAAGTATGTTATTCCTCCTATCTTCTTGGATTTCCTCTTACCATTGAAATAAACAATTCAGTCAGCATTTGGTTTACATACGCAGTAATTTTCATCGCTGTTTATGCGCTTTAACGCGTCGATCAGACTCTTCTCGCTCCATCGAACAATCGAGCCATAAGTTTATCGAACGAAAAGAAAGAAAAAGAAAGAAACGAAAGAGGACGAGAAACGTTCTGAACGATCGACATAGCAAAATCGATTTTCACTCTTAAAGAGGAGCAGTTTGATAAGTTTCCGATCGTATCGTGCAAATATTCGCAATTAGATCCGTGAATTTCAATGTTACATAGCGTTTCCATCCGCCGCGTACGAGAACAGTTTCGGTAATACCATGCTCTGTTTTGATGCAGGGAAAATTCCAGAAAATTCATATTTATGATCAAGATAACGAGGAGATTGCGGACGAAATGCAAATTGGACGGCGGTTGAAAACAATGAAACCGGGCGAACATTATTAATCGAGGAGTAAAACATTTCTAACGTGCGTGAAATTCGATCGGATCGACATCATTATACCGGACTACATTAATTAAACGTCCGTTAACGCACAATGTTTATGATTGTTAATGTGCCGCGCCATGTATCAAATTATGCCATGCGAACGGATGTTCTATCACAATTCAACGAGAAACGAAATGGAACCAGGAGGCTGATTGACGCGAACACCGAGGTCGACTCCATTAACCAACCCCTCTACAATTTACGCATTCTAATAAACTTTCCTATCCGTGACTCGTCCCACGATCAAACCCATAAATAATTTAACAATTAAAAATCTACGATCACGAGTTGTAATTTTGAAAAGAATCCGGGGTTCTTAGAATAGAAACTCGAAGCCTAACGTCCATTAAGAAAAATGTATAATTTATGGAATAAGTAATTTAGCTGTTAAGAGCCTCGGGTTAGAGGCTGGAAGTTTGACTCGCGTTAAGAAAAATGTCCAACTTATAGAATAAGTAATTTAACTATTAAGAGTCTTGGCTTACAAGTTGGAAGTCTATAACTTGCATTAATGTGTAATTTATGGAATAAGTAATTTAGCTATTAAAACTCTTGCGTTACAAGTTGGAAATCTAATTTTCGTTAAGAAAATTGTGCGATTTACAGCAGCAGTGTGTTTATTTCAGCTTCTTAGCCCAGAAATTCCACTTGGTTACAGGATATACAGATTGCCATCAATTGCCGAATCTGCGTTACACGATTGCTTCTTTCGTTTCTATTCTAAAACTGTCTTAAGTCTGCTATAAGGCATTTCTGTTCCTTGAAACTAGCTTAAACTATTTCATAATTTCAAATAAACTATTTCAGTTACGGTTTACACTTCGCACTTTGCACAGCCCCCTTTGCTCAACTCGCCCCTCCGTCTCTTCCCTCTTTTACGTCTTTCCTATCTTCTCTAGCCATTCGACTGCTTCAGTTTTTCCTTTCTCAGCTAGTATTTCTTCCACTTTCAGGTTTGTTCTATCAACTTCTTTGCGTACCTTCCAAGTGTTTCAAATGTCCCGCCGCTGCTTTTATAAAATAAGCACGTTTTTTCCTCTTCACTCACTGAAAAACTACACGCGTAGTTTGCCACCTTGCTCTTGCCACTAGCTTCTGCCCTCCTCAAGTATTTTGGTAAACTTTCTTCACTCTCGGGTATCTCCTATCGTATCCAGATCCTTGTATTTCGTTCCACTGTTTCTGTCTTTGTACGCCTTCTTTCCCCTTTCTCAGAGTCTCCTCTGTCTCCATCCCATAATCGCTCTACTGCTTCTTGGCTCTTTAAAGTGTTTCAACATTTCCTTAAGTCTCCTATCCCGGCTGCTCTTTCTTTTGGACGTTAATGTGCAATTTATGGAAGAAGAAATTTAGCTCTCAAGAATTTGCATTCAGAAAACCGCTATCAATTCACAGAATAAATAATTTGGCTATTAGAAGTCCCGGGTTAGAATCTGATAGTCTAACTTCCATTAGGAGAAGTGTACAAAGATGTGAAGAAACGTACAAGTTCCGGAACAAGTAATTCAGCCGTTAAGAAATCGACGGATAGAAGTTTGTATTTGCGGAATGAATAATTATTAATGGTTATTATCGAGGGTTAAAAGTTGTACGATTTGCATTAAGAAAAACGTGCAATCGTAGAGTAGAAAGAGATCTTATCAACGTGTCAAATCGCAGAACGAAGCTTTGTGTTCTATAATTAATTTCTTCAGCTACGCATACATGTATACTTGTATAACAATATTGAAATACTGAGAAGAACAAGCTGTCGCTCATATAATTCACGAAATAAATTATCCATATTCTCGAAACTACGGAATTGTGACTCTACAAAATTTTCTGGAAAGGTTACAAGTTGGTATTAGTTTTGATGAATACAGAAGTAGAAATAATTGAAAACGCCAAAAGTGTCTTAAATTTCTAAAAAAAATTCTCGATTAATAAACGCCAGATGAAGTAATTCAGAGATCCGTTATGGCTGTATAAAATTTCTGTAACCGATCATAAATTTAAAAGCCTCGAGAAGCTCGCCGCTCTAAAAAAAAAAAATCTATAAAGTATCTATAAAAGATTATCCATTTATCAAATTATCTGATTTACATCGATGCAGTAAATGTTAGAGTCAACGCAATCCTAACGCATCTTTCTTTCGTAGCAAGTTCGAACGAGACAGCTATGGAAATTGGCAGCGACCTACATAGATAAAAATCGACAGCGGTCGCAACCCTGATGAAAGTGGACTCTAAGCAGTTCTTATAAATATTTAACTGTGCAGATAAAACAAGATGCGTCTCTGTTTGCGCGTGTTGCAGCCAACGAAAGCGTCGATAAAGCTTTTATTACACACGATAGAGACAGGCAACGGCCGTTTACAGTTGCCGACAGCTGTAATTAACCTTCGACGAGACTTCCATCGGCGAGAACTTTCCAGGCACGATAAACACGCTCGTTAACTTGTCCAGGAATACGTGTCGTCTTTGAACATCTCGTTAACAAGAAACGTACAACTGGCGCGGCTGAAAACTGCTTCCTATTTTCTGGCGTTTCGGCGACGCTGATTAAACGCCACCGGATCAAAGAGAACTCTGGATCGTCTCCGCTGCGATCGATCGAATCGATCTAGGAATGCGCGTATACGTAGCAACAAGTATCGTAGTTCGCGTGAATCTTGCTTGAAACGCGATATCCTTGGACTAAATGGCGTATCATATAACAAATTAGAGGACACCCTGAGGTTATTCTTGCACGAATGTCCCTTTTAGTTGAAAATCTGATTCGCCGAGATAAAATTATGTGCAATAGAGAAACTGTTATACCGTGGTGGATTGTGTTTCAGTTCTTTAAAGGATTCTACGATTCTTCTTTTTCATAGTGTTTCTTGTATTTCGTTGCAAATTCTGCGCTCCTTCTATGTCATAATTATACGGTTAAAATGTAGAATAGAATGGAACAAAGAGAATAGGTGTAAATGTTCGACTGTGGGTGAAAGCAGTGTCCGTGGAAGAAGTCGATCGGCGAATCGACGCGTTTCAAGCTCCGATCACTCGCACTTTAAACGATAATACGCAAACCATGTCACGTAATACCAAGTTTCATAGTACTACGCAAAGTATAATATTACTGGATATTACGTTACATAACATAATACAAGAAGGTACTGTGCAGCGACAGCGTAATAATCCAAAATATACTGCTGCACGATCTAGCAACATAGCACACTGTACTTTATTTTCGAAAAAATTGTACCAACCGCATTCCTATCAACATTCTGAACACGCGAATGAGATTTCGATAGATGAAGCGATTAGGTGAAAGTAAACGTAGATTATCTCCTTATTAATCTTGTAATTAGGATTAGGTCGATTACTGATCGAAACATTCAAATTAAGTTCAACTGTATCTCTTCATATTCAACGTAATTACACCTATCCCTTTCGATCGCACCTTATACACGTTATAAATTTAATGCGCTTATTAATGTCCAATCAATGACGACTTTCTTTGGTTTGATACATTTTTAATGAAAAAAAGTTTCGTAGCTAATAGAAAATTGTAAACTGATTATAAATTTATTATAAGCTGCGCATTCCCGGCTAAACGCCTCTTAAAATCGCAATTCTCGAATTCTGGACTACGAATTCTTAACTCTGAACTCTCAGCTCCGAACTCTGAACTTTAAACTCTCGGTTCCGAATATGCAACTTTAAACTGTAAACTGTGCATTCGAAACTTTGGAACCTGAATTCCGAATTTTAATCTGTAAACTGTGAACTCAGAACCCTAAACCCTAAATCCTAAATTGCGAGTTTCAAATTTGTTTAATGGGAAATAAATAACAGCGGCGGCAAACTTTCGAGCAACATTAAGCGCGAAGAAAGTGAAAAGAAAATCGATGGAAAAGAAGAGGACGGAAAGAAGATCTCACAACATAGATACACGAGTTGCTTTTTCTCTACGTTGCGCTTCCGATTTAATTTTAGCCCATGCGACTGCTATAATAAACGCTCTATCCACCGCCTCTAAATATATCGTTGGTGTTTTCGTTTCGCGGCCACCTTGCCCTGTAATCATCGTAACAAAACAACCGAGTAATGCATGCATTAATTATTCAGTGGTCAATCGAGCTCGTGTATATGCGTCAGTTTCTCGGTTTAGTCGACTAGAGCAAAGTTGTTCAGGTAGCCGTGGAAAGTTTCGCCGAGTTTCCAGTCCAGTCGATTAAACTGTGTCAATAAATTGTCACATGCGACCTGAAACGGCGATACTTAATGTTCGGAAAACACGCGAGCCACGGCGACACACTTTTCAAGATACTAACACAGCAAAATGGACCAAGTTTCTAAAAACATCGTATATTAGACAAGCTACTTGTCCTCGAGTCGTTTCAGATCGACAAAGTTGATCATAAGTGGATGTCTAATGAAAAATTGACGAAAGAAATGGCTCCGCGTGTTCGTCGTTGATTAAAATTTCGGATCGCTTTTTAGTTATATCCAAATAAAATTTGTTCTTAATTACGTCAATAATTCGTAGTCGATGTCTCGGGTATTGTAATACAATTTGTCTAGTTTGAGTTTAAAGAGCACGGAATCATAAGTGAAATTCCTTGGAAATTCTCGAATTTTAACAATTTTTGCTCAATAAAATATGCTTATCGATAGAATCACAAATTACGATTGAATCGAAATCGAAAGTTTGAGAAAAAGGAACTCGTATATCCGCGTTGTAAGATTCTTTCGTTCTCTGTTCCCTCGACTGATTCTAATAATGCAAAATTTAGGATAACAAATAATAAAAGAATAACTCTACATGTTCCTAAGTATTGTAAGATAAAATATCAGTCGAATTCACGTAACTCGATTGATCCGAAGGTCGCGTTGAATTCTTCGTCGATGACTACGTACAACGGTCGATTTTCTCGAGAATTTTCAAGATCGAAGAGTGAATTTTACAGAAGAGGATTCCAAGAGATAACGAGAATTTCGGCTATCGATTAATGTAGAGCTCGGACCTTTTCCATGGAGGAAATATTCTTCAAGGGAATAACGTATTTAGACAGTTGTCAGGACGTTGCCTGCGATTTTCCTCGCGTTCTATTCTTCTTCTTTTTCTTCTTTTTCCTCGAACTCCCAAAATAAAAGGGAAAAGTTTAGCAAGAAATCGTGGACAACGGGGCGAGTCGCGCACTGACGTCAGCCACGTTTCGCGGTCACTTGCATCTTAAACCGAGTGAATTTCACTGTCTAAAATTGTTCCGTGCCCTCGTGTATGATCGTTCTGACGCAAGTGACACAAGCAAGTGCCAAATTGCGCTCGAATGCCACGCGTGACCATTTTACCACTTCGAACGGACCCGCCAAATTTTCGATTCGTTGCGAACGATACACCGCTACAAATCATGAAAGAAAGCTTCTCAGAATTTTCAGAAGTGAAACTTCTCTTCGGTAGATGGTCCGTGTTACGTTTGCACGATGCTTCCTTTGTTGCTCTTATCCTTTCTTCCAATGCGTTACATTTAACACTAAGCTTACCAGTAGCAAAATTTAATTTAAAACAGTGCATTCGCTGTTATTTCCTTCGTTCGTCCAACTTGATGTAAGTCCTTATACGAAGAAAAATGTAAGAAATTGATTTATCGAATGATACAAGAATTTACATAAAGTTGGACGAACAAAAGAAATAACAACGAACGCACAATTTTAAATTAAATTTTTCAAGCGGTCGCTTGACCGGGTGTGATAAAACCATCAGTGTTAAGACGTTCTTCTTTATTCACTGTGCATAATTTACGAAGCTCTTGTTTCCGATGCTTATTAACAAAAACATATTAAAATTCTCGTTCGATAGACGTTGCAAAACTTTCGCTCAACTGTATATTTGTCCAGTGATTTTATGGAACATAATTTCATTTCACAAAATTACGATACGTTCCCCTTCGTGCTCGTTTCTTTTTCAACTTTCTTTTACCGTCCGCCGTATATCAAACATAATTTACGAGCCTTTTATGGCTAACATTTATTAACAAAGGTCTGGTAAAATTCCCTCTTAATACATCTGTTGTAAGATTACTCTATATTCTACATCTGTTTTATGTATCACATATCCATTGCCTCGATCAAACGTAATTTCGTTTCACCGAACTACAATGTCTTTTTATACTCCTTACCCTTCAAACTTTCTTTTATTTCCCACCGTGTATTAAACGTAATTTACGAGCCATTCGTTCTTGGCATTTATTACCAAAAATCTGTTGAAACTCAACAGAAACACGTCGTAAATGAAAAAGCTGTACATCACAAAGAGAAGCGTTTCTAAAGTCACGTGGGAAGTTCGACGCGGAGAGAAAGAGAGAGAGAGAGAGAGAGAAAGAGAGTAATTAAACGGGGCATCAACTGTTGCTTCGCTTTTCAGCCAACTTTTCATCGCATCGGTTCAAAGTGCATCCCGACGAACCAGATCATTTACCTTCTCTCTCTCTCTCTCTCTCTCTCTCTCTCTCTCTCTCTCTCTCATGTTTCTCTTGATAGTTTCATACGTGTGAGCGTATACACGTAATCGAGTATTGCTGGTGGAATCACGATGATGTCGCCGTCGTTTGTAAAGTGCACCTACAGTGGTGCTTCCTACAGATAATTGACGATAACGCAGATACATCGTTATTTTTAGAACAGAAGCGATTACAACAGTTCGTCCTTCACGACCTAACCCGAAGTTCTCCATTAGACGATATTGCTTTTTAACCGTATCGATTTGGCATAATTCAAGGCCGACCCCTACCGGGGGACTACGCCTTCTGCTCGATAATAACGATTTTTCCAGAGTTTCGAAGGAGTTGCGGCGTGGCGTAGTTGCAACGAAATTTCGACCCCTCGCCGCGTCAACCTGTTTCTTTCGCGTTCGAAAATAACGCTACGCTTTGTACCGCTTCGTACCAGGGGACGCGTGTATTCGCGTATGTAACGTAATCTAGTCGAATTACTTGGCAGAAATTTCATAACGATCCTAATTTAGAATGTTCGACGACGTCGTAGGGCTTTTCCTAGATTTTCCTGCAAATTTTATAATACAGTTTTAATCGAGAACGTTTGAACGCGTTGCACGAATGTTTGAAACATTTTTACGTAAAGAAATTCAACGCGAATTTTATCGCGATTGAAACACAGAATTTTATTACAATCTGAATGTAGAATGTCCGACAACGTTACACGAATTTCTTCAGATTTTTCTTCGAAAGCTGTTGTTCGCTAAAAAATACGTGGAACGCGAAAGATTCGCAGGTTCGCTTTAAGACTGCCATAAATACGTTTTACGCAGTGACGTTCAACTTTGCTCGCTAGTTCAGTCGCTTGCTACATTTTCCCATCTGCTCGATATTTCGTTTACGCTAGGTTTCCTGTCTTTTTGAAAAATCATGCTCTTTCCACGACGGTGTACGCTATGGCAATGCATCGGAAACCTTACGCCAAACAGTCAACGCAGGATTAATTCAGTAAGTCGTCAATGCAAATCAAACTTTTCCACGAATTATAAAACATAATCGATAATTTTCACCGACGATAAGTTGCCTCATTGATCCATTATACAGGTTGACGCGATTATAAATAATCAGTTAAAAAAGAAAAAGAAATATATAACACGCATTGATGAAAGCGATACGATACGTAACAGAAACATTTGGATATTTTGATTCGCAGGAATTTCGCGAGAACACGATGCGTCGGTGGCGAAATTTCGTGATAAAGAGCGCGCTGTATGCAAAAGATAGTGGCACAAGCTACACTTGATTCGAGCTCGGCGGAAACTCGCTGCGAAGCCTGCCCTTGCACAATCGAATTAATGACAGGAAGCAATGATACAATTACTCTGCAGCCACTTATTAAACAGAGGCTTGGCTGCGTTCAGCCGTGATTGCCCGAGAACCAAGAGAATCCAGTGAAATCTCGCCGTCTCGTGTCACCGTGAATTAGTTTAGCAAGATCAGCGTGCTCTGATTCCAGCAACTTTTTCTGCTGAAACTCGTTACGCGTAACTAACGGAGGATTAAAACGGTCGGCTTGTGAAAAACTAAGAAAATAAATAATTAAATATATAAATAAACCTGATACCTGAATAGATACCTGGTTGGAAGGAAAAGGAAAAGCGCAAGACTAATGGGAAAAACTGGACGAAATTTTACGTGAAACGAGAATATCGTAAGAAACTCTCCAGAATTATGCAAGGAATTTCTATTTCGCGTAGAAAGAAAACATTTAAGTGGTAATTACTGACAATTGCGGTGGAATCAGTCGTAATTGCGCCAGACAAGAGACTGTTATACAATATATTTCTTCACGGAATGCAGTTAAAAAGGTTGATAAATTATCGTCGGATATAGAAAATGGATAAAAGGAATTGGAAACTCGCGTATAACGATGTTTGGCTTGATATGTAAAATGTGTACATTACAATCATAATATGAAAGACAAAGTAGCATAAAGCGGTAGGTCTATGTCTATGCCATTCATACTATTAGACAATTAAACAAAAATATCTAATCTGTTCGAGATTGAAAGACAAGCTGTGCCAGCAGTAGATTAAGGAATGACTACAAATGACTGTATTTCCGTCGCAACAACTGCTTTCAAGGATAACAGATTCAGCTATCTCCGTCCCTGAATACAAGATTCGACAACACACTGTCCCAAGAGAAACGTGTACCAATATTTAACCATATCCAGTCTATCGCTATTTCCGTAGAATACCAAAAGATATGGTTTCGTAGAATAGAATTCTCCGGTAATTTGAAATCCATGTAAAATCAAAGTTGCCATCGAAGCGTGCGATATTTTATAATTGACATAGCGAAATAGCGTAACAAGGCGGCGTATTGTATCCAAGTTTTTCCTCAAGATATTAACAAACCTTTTGCTCGCCGAAACAGAAAGCAACGAGATTCAGCCATGAAAACTGAAGGATCGCGGCACAGAATTAGATCCATCGAAGTTCAAAGTCGCCACCGAAGCGTGCGATATTTTACAACTAACATAGCGAAATAGCGTAACAATACGGCGAATTGTGTTAAAAGTTTTTCCTCCAGATATTAAGATACTTTTTCCGTTTGTTTGCCGAAACAAGAGCGAGATACAGCGACGAAGAATCGCGGCAGAATTAAATCTCGTCGAAGTTCAAAGTCGCCATCGAAGCGTGCGATATTCTACGTTAACATAGCGAGACAGCGAATAACCATACCGCGTATTAATGTCCTCTCTCAAGATATTAAAACGCTGCTTTCATTGTGTCGAGGCGAGAGTGAAATTCGTCCGCGGAAATTGGGGAATCGCGATGGAAGCGAGTCCAATCGAATGAAAATTCAGAGTCCCGATCGAAGCGTGCAACGTTTCGAAAATTCTCCGGGACATTGAGAGAGACACGGCGAGATAGTGTCGCGATACAGCGTTACCACTGTCACCGGAAGAGGGAAACGAGAGAAACCTGGAGCAATCGAGGGGTGGTTCGAGTGACATTAAAGGGTGTCACGAGTCCTAAATTGCAGGCCGGCTGGCTATGTTCGCCCTGTTCCAGCAAGATAGGGGCTCGTTTCGCGTTCGCCGCCAACAGATACAAATTTTCTCCACTTAGTTCCATCGGCCGTACAAGTCTAATTGCGCGGGCGACAAGCTGGAAACGAGTGTCGTTTGAACACGAGCCCCCGTGGAAAAACCGACGCCCTCTGTAACTGCATCCGCCGTAAAATTCGCGTGAATCTTCGTTCTGCAACCGGAAAAACGCTGGAAGACGTCGTTGCCCGAAGATGAACCTACCGTCGAATAAATATCATCGTGCGGGTTATACGAGTAGGACGAGGATCGATGCTGTCTGATGATAATTAATCCATTAAATCCGAGGATTATCGAACTGGTACGAGAAATAAGTAATTAACGCTGCAGGATAATCGAGGAGAGCGTTTTTGGATCTTTCGATTCGTTCGTACAAATTTGCTCGATAGGTTGGACGCGACGTTGAATATGCAGTTTTACGGCCACTTCGATTATTTTAGCTTTTGCCGGTATTTACGCGGGCAGGTTGGTGAAACGGGCGGAAGATATTTTTAGTTAATATCTGCAGTAGCAGTTAGAACGTTTTAACAGCTAGAAATTTGCTAAAAGGCAAGAGGAAGGTACGGAGGCTGTTTAAATCATTCCCACTTTCATTCCTGAAATACTGAAATCTGTAGCAGCAAAAGTAGGTACTAATGCCTTTCCTTACTTGACTTTAACTTTTCTCGTTCCTTTCTACCTTCTTTTTCCCCTTCTTCTCCGTGGTCTTTTCCTTTTTATTCTTCCCCTTTTATTTTTCCTCTCTTCCTCTTTCTCTTTCTTTCTTTCATTCGTTCTTTTCCCTTCCCAAGCTTGCAATTTCTTCCTTCCATTGTACCATTCCTCCTCGATTCCCTTACTATCCCCTCTGTTCCCTTCTATTTCTTTCCATTCCAATTCGTTTATTGCATCGTGGTAAATTTTCCATAAACTTTGTATCCCCTGTATCGCAGACCGATCCAGCTTTTACTTCGCAAGGTTCATAATTGGTCGGAGCATTAGACGAATAATGAAAATTTACTTGTCGAGGTTTTCACGAGGTTTTTCGAGAGTAGCGTTCGTGTTTACGGGTTTCTTGTAGATCTACGATAACTTGATAACGATGTGCTTGCGTCGTCGACGAGAAGATAAAACTCATGCAAATTGCCTAACGCGCCGACGAAATTCGCTCGTGTAACGCGAATTTTACAGCCGCGTTCCGCAGCGTTCACGCTGAAATTCCGAGAAAAATGCACTACAATTCCCCGAACACGGATTTTCCAAGAATTCATTCAGCCAGACATTAAACATGCATCATGCAAATGCAATCCTCGCTCTTCGTATTTCCATCTTTATTTTCCTTTTATTTTTTTCTCTTTTTCTTTTTTATCAATCGCATCGCGATTAGATTCGTTTCCCTTCATTTTCCCGCGGTTTATTTGCGAAATATCATTCGTACGAATGATCGTCCTGTTGTTTTGGCAAAATAATTCTTCGCTGCCTGGTAGGATAATACCATCTATCGATTATATCGTCTTCTGGAAAAATGGAAAGGGCGTTTTCAAAGTACTACATCACGAAATTAAAATTAAATCCTAACATCTACTAATATATCGAAACATTTCAAGTTCTCCGTATCTTTTACCCTTTCAGCGAAATTATGCTATACAGACTGTTACAAAATAACGACTAACGACAGCACACCACTAATAATAAGAACATCCCGATCCTAAGAATTCGGGCAATTTGTCGCGTTCCCTTCCAGTTATCTCGTTACAAATCTCATAATTCGTTGGTATCGTAACAAGGCGGATTGTTAAGTGAAAAAAAATTCCTAAAATTTGTTACAGCTTTGCGATAATCGTAACGAATTGGCTCGCAGTAATTGCAACGTGTAGGCGTGGCTGACGCTATACCGGTGGCCTGCGATGTACAAGCTGCAATACTATGAATCTTAGTGCCTCGAAGCGTAATGCCATGGAGCATCGTACAACGGGACAGAGCGCAGAACTGCGAAGCACAGTGCCATAAACCATAAAACGCAGAGAGCATTATGAATCACGAAGCCACAGTAAATATCGGAATTCGCAATTCCTATAACCACCGAATCAACGCTCGGCCATTCTAAATATCACCAGACGTAAATTACGAACACAGTGAAATAAATCAGCTTCTATTCGTTGGTTCAACGAGATTACCACTTTCTCAACCGCCCACGCCACCAAACGTAATCGCCCGGTAAGCCTGTGCCAAGCAACTGCACAAGTAGACGAGCTACGCTTTACGTAAGACGTTAATTACACCGCCGTCTAACTTCGCCCTTTAATTAAAACGCGTAACACAACCAGCAGAACTGGTCTTCGATTTTTCGAGCAACCGAACCTTTTCACTTCCTCCCTGGTTCTAGTTGGAGAAAGACGAAGAACCAGCTTTCGGATCGCTACAGGCTACGACGGTGTGTTCTGTCTCGTTTCCCTTCTGGAACAACCTGTCGGCGTGCGTGCCGCGCGATCTTTTAAAACCAACGTCCACGGGACGCGGGTATCGGTGAAGGTGCACGCGCGCGTGTATAACTCGGTTTTCCTTAATAAACCGCAGCGACGCGACGCCGCGCCGCGAGAAACGTGAGAACGTCGAGAGCGACGATTCAAGGAGAGAATTTATTATTCGACGCGTTGCATACTGCACCGGCGGTGAATTCTCCGGTGACTACAAGAAATTTACAAACGAAGCTTCAGCCAACCGCGTCTCGATGCAATGGAAAACCTGACTACGCCACGGTTATCGTATTTTCCTTTCCCCCTCTGTATGTATTATATATGGCAGAGATCAAGTTATTATTTTGCTTTTTCTTCTCCTTTCCGTAACCATTAAAGGAGGATTGAAAAGAGGCGAACAAACCTCTGTTGTTCTTGTTTCTGGTGACTTTCCGCGATCGAGCGTAGCTCGTTCTTTATGGTGCTTTGGCCAAGCTTCAGAATAGCAAAGTGTTCATTCCTCTATAGATATTTCTACGCAAGAAAGATTTAACGCTACCGCAACGCGTACGGGCGATCTTCACGCTCCAAGCTCGCGCACATTCGTTGTAAATATATCTACAATCAAACGACTAACCAAGATTGCTTTCCCACGCGTTTCGATTTTGTCGCGAACTTCCTGTCGTTTCAACGAAACTACTGTTTGTCAAGATGTTAATACAGGGGTCTGTCAAAGTGTCATTTTTCCATGCAGAGTCTCGCCAACTCTGCGAGATATTCTCAGAAAAACGCCCATCGGGGCCAAAGTATTCATCTTCGACGTATCAAAGTCGACTGCACAGCAGGCGATAGCAAAGAACGAACGATAGAAGAACGAATGATGGAAGAGCGACATATTTCACGGGCGAAACAAGGGGCAGAGTACGGAGATGATTTTCATTTATCCTTGATTCTCTGGCTGGAGAGCGGGAAAAAAGCGTGCGAAGAGGATGAAGAAACAGGCACGAGCTGCTCGCTAATCCCTTAAGAGCGTAGCGAACGAAGGGCCGAGGAGCCGGGAGGTAGAGGAAAAAAGGCGCGATACAATCCCATCGGGAACGGGTTTCATTGAAATGCCGAGGAGTTTGCAAGAAAAACAGCATCTGGGTTAAATTCCCGAGGATCTTTCGGCTCCAGTCAGCTTTTCCGGCACGGCTGATAGAATTCCCCTTGCGAGCCCGTGAAACAACAGAAGCGGAAGGCTGTGAGGAGCCGAGAGAGCCAACGACGTCGACGAGTTTCTTCTGGCTGTCGGCGACGTCGCAACGACGACGAACCAGCCTGACTTTCGGCGCCCGCGGGAAATAACGCCGTGGACCGAGCTGCAAATATGCGCATCACAGCCGTGAGATTCCCGAAAGAAGAATTGGACGACTGCTGTTAGACCAGCGATAGGAATTTTTAAGGAAAGACGAGAAGGCAAGAATCGCGAGGAAGTTTGATTCTTTAAATCCTTCTGCCGCGTGTACAATCAGTCGCGAAGATATTCGTACGCGGAATAACTCTTTAAGAATCGGACTTGTGCGACTTTTGGAGCAAACTGGAGGAATCAATTAGCGAAAATAACGTGTAATGGAAATTTGGTGAAAATTGAAATTGGTAGGAACGACGATGAAAGTAGTAGACAGATAAAGATGAAAGAGCCTTCTTATCTGGGTTTCTAATGAAAATTTCAAGAACATATTTCATATAATATTGTAGTATCATGGATGAGGGGCCTGAGGGGTGTCGTGTGAATTATAAACGAGCGGTTGCTGAGCATGTGTGTAGTGAGGCTAGGACAATAGACAAGGGGTTGCTAGGGGACAAAGAACGAATTAATGGCAGTACGAGTTCAGATGTCATAGAGTGCGGATTGCGTTGATGATAGTCGAGTCGTTGATTAATTATTTAGTTGTGCTGATTATTATACGTTTGCTGCGATTATTTCATGTTTAACGAACATTATTCTCTGTACAATTAACACCTGTTCAATCTACTTATCATTAATAAACTAGCTATAGTAGTCACGATACTACAATATAAATATATTAATACGATATAATTAATTTATTAATTATATATATTAAATATATATAAAATTCCGAAATTGTACAACTTTTTCGAAAAATAACGAAGACAAATCCTAGGCGAACGAGAAAGGTCAAGCTACTGGAACTTTGATTCTTGGCTAGAGTTGAGACGTAACGGAAAATCGCGTTTAAATGCCGGACAGGTTCATTCATTTTCCCGTAAAGGAAGACAAAGCGACGACGAACGACGTTACGAATTAATCGTAACGCCATTTGACGCGGCCAAAAGAAACATGACAGTTACAGTGTAGTTAATCGAATAAAAAGTTGCCCCTGTTCACGATCCAGTACCAATGGGAAAAAATTTCACGGGACGTCTCTCGTAACGGGCAGATACTGTCGAAGGAGAAGTCATTACACGGTACGTGACTGCGTAACAAATAGACCGAGGATACGCAAATCTCTCGGATCTGCATCCTTGAATTCTGAGAAAAGTCGAACTCTACGGATAGCTGACGGTCATAAAGCGTGACTCGATCAAAGACGAGACGGGAAAACGTAATGTCGAGGAGGCACGGAAGTCCGCTGCTAAATACCGGCAACGACTAATTAACCAGCTCGAAAGCCGTGACGCGCGTTCGTTTGACGCGCGAAAAATGAAATTTTCAGCGCTTCGAGCTTCCACGCTAGCTATACTTTCACAGATTTCTATAGAAATATCGAGAAGAGGCTAAATGAAAAATGTTACAAAGGATATACGTTTGAATCGTCGTAGCCTGGCACTGTGACGCAAGCCGAGAAATTTTATTAATCTCTGTGTCTACTCCCAGCGAATAATACGTAAAATATCTCGCACATTCTTATTATAAATAGCCTTTCAATTTCTTTATCGTTTCACTTTTATTCATTTTTTATCTTCGCTGACTTGCAACGGCCTATCGAATATTCGTTATAGCTTCGTTATAAATATAACGCCTTCACTGTTCCTCACAGTTAAGATGATCATGACGCAACCTGGGAAATTTGAATAATTTCTATCGTCACCGATAAGAAACGATAAAAGTTTCGAGAGTTCGCTTCCTGCTGTATGTAGAACACTCCACCTAGTTTCTTATTTTTGTTACAGATTACGATCTTTTCTTAGCGTATTTAATTACTTTACTGAACGGCAATAAACTATGATTCTTCGATATAAAATCGAACGCACATAGTATGCTATGGTAGAATCAATATGCGATGTATTCACGTCATGTCTAAAGGTTCGAGTATGTTTAGAAATTCAAGTATGAGAAAAATATCATTAAATGTTGAAGTTATGCGAAATGGAATACAACATAATTATCTTCTTTTTTTACAATGCAATATTATTAATTGACATATTGAAGTTCATATGAAACTCGTCATTGGAATGTATCGTATGTTATGAACTACTTATTATCAATTCGATTATGCTATAGAATAAACAAAATACCTGTCTGCTTTCATGCGTGACATTTAAATAGTTCGTGCCGATCTGTATTCACAATCTCGAAACCTTGTAACATAATTTATGTAAAATAGCGAAGTATAACATTCCATAAAGTGACTCTAACCAAGAATTCATGCTATGCCAATCAAGCAACTTTTCATCTTGAAATAGCGAGATGTAAATTACATTTTTGATAATTCTATTCTTGATATGCAAATCAAAATTACAAAGACAAGCATTCATATCCTGCATTAGTAAAGCAATTTTAAAATTCAATATCTCTTCAATCGATTAATTAATAACGAGAATCCGTTTTTAGGATCTGTTTTGGTTTGCATATGATATATTTTTAACACAGGTTTTATAAATATTTAACAAACATCGATTAATCGTCAGTTCAATTGTTCCGCTGAACTTTGAAAAAGTAGACACGAGGAAAGAGGATAATACGAGATGTGAGTTGGAGAAAATTGAGTCCTACTGGATCGAAGTTAGAGTTACGGATATATAACTAATTCTATTACTCCTATAAAAACCTGTAATTCAACATTCCTACACATTTTTCGCCATTTGCATAACCCATTAAAAAATTACACAGCGATGAAAAGAAAAAGAGGGAAAAAGGAAAGGAAATACGAGTTTGATAAAATTCAGTTTCAATGCAAGAAGTCAGAGTTATTTCCACGTATTATTTCTTCCTATCATTTTTGCAAAAACCTGTTTGTAACTCCACGTTCCAACGCAACGAATCGTCTTTCATCATTTGTATGTCCTGTTACAAAATTGATACAGCGATAAAGAAAAGGAGTAAAAACGAAATATCAGTTTAATAGAATTAATCTCCTTTTACCATTTCTGTAGGACCTGACTGTAACACAACGATCCCACGCAATGAATCATTTCTCACCATTTTCGTCCTATTGCCGAACGATATAGAACGACAGACAGGAAGAAAAAGAAACGAAATGTGTGCCACATGAAAATGACTATGCGCAGCTGTCATAAACGCGTGCTACGTTGATCGAAACAAGGGATGCCATTGAGGCATCGTCGACTGACAAGGCTCGAAGGTTGCTTGCATTCTGTGTGCAGGCCTGAAAATTATGCGTTCTTATGCAGAGGCACGTGCATCGTGGATTATGCAAGACGAGTATATAGCCTCGTGCCGATCGCTGTTTAAAATGCCAGCCGCGAACGAGCCGGGTTACCTTCGCCGCTCTTGATCACGATCAAAATAAAGAGAAGCCGCGCGAAAGCCTGCCACAGACGACACTTCCGCGGTGTCATTAAATTTTCATAGAATAATCCCCAAGATCTCTGTGACCAATCTACGACATCTTCTCCATTCACTTTTCGTTCTGCCTTTTATTTTTCATTACGAAGATTCGCGGTTCTATCGTTGGCTATCAGATACGCCGATACTTGTGGCTCTCAGAAGCCAAGTTAGGTGTCAACTGCGGCGTTTGACGAACTCTTTAACCAGTTACCTATTTTTGACGAGTATACTCGTCGTCGCTTACTTCTGGCGACACATTTTACGTGCACACTTTTCAAAGAGATCGGTCAATTCCATTGCAAAAGTACAGAACGATATCTGTACGATGAGACTAGCAAAGCGATATTTGTGTCTCTCAGAAGCTAAATTAATGTCAAATCCGCTTTTTCTTAACGAAATTAAATTTCATCCCAAACTGTAAAAACTATCATCCTTATATAGATTTCTATCCTATAGTTTTTAATATACAACTATTTTTCTTATTATTGTAAACTCAGACACACGTAATCCGCAGATGGCATCTTCATGGACGCGACTGTTCACGTGCTATCAATTCTAACTGTTATGTTAATCAGCCAAATGTCTGTTCAGACAAATTGCAAGGATATTGTGTGTAAAATGAAAAAAATACAGGATCACGATTAATGATCCATTTTGAATAAAACAGTTATTTACTTTAATTTCAGTTCATTTATCACAGAGTGACATTAATCCTACGGTAAAGGTAAAAAACAGCGTATCATCATCACTTTGCTGGACGTTTTAATTTATAATATAGATTACTCGCCAATCTTTAACACGATGATTACCACGCAATATTTTATATATTTTATATATTCGCCTGGAAGGTGCGACAGATTGAAATGCGATATACATGGTAGCGTTAAAGTTTCGCGAAATATTGCCTTGTATTTGCGCACATTTTTCTAACAATGTCATCTAGATCATCAACGCCGTTGAAAATCGTTTACGTCCACGAAGTCTATCGTTCTTAATTATTTTACAAAAGCTGACAGTCGACGTGTTAATATCCATTCTGGAAACTCGTTAAGCCTATCGATAACACAAAAAGATAAATGGAAAGAGATAAAAATTAACACGTTCTGTGTCATAGGAGAATAAAGATTTAATTATTTTAGCAAAGCTTTCGACGCTTCTAATGGGAGTTTTATCCATGATAATCATGGTAAGGTGATTAGCGAGCCATGCATCGCATGTAAATTGCGAACACTCATAACCGAACGAATCTGCATAAATTACTTTAGTCGTGGTTTATCGTCAAACTAAAGCACTCTATCCACTTTGCCGTAGCATCGTTTCACCGTGGTCGACTGTTCGTCTCGGAAACAGCTCTGGCTATTGTCTTTCCTTTTCAACAAACGGATAAACCGATAGATAACTCTTCGCCGTGGTGGTATTCAATTTCGACAGAGGAAGCGCGCTCGCTCGTTAGCCGATGGAGGGAAAGAAAAAGAAGAAAAAAAGCGAGGAAGGAAACGAGCAACGTTTGGTCGAGGTGAAAACCGTAGAAACGTGCAAACACGCGGCCACGACGTGAGAGAACGGCCGAAGAAGCATCGACAAGTTAGACAGCAACGTGGAAAAAATATCCGAATGATGGGAAAGCTATAAGCCTTCGCTGGCGAAACTGCCAACCAAACGAAAACCGATGCTTGTTTGCGTCATTGAGTTCGCAGTCGATACTACGTTCCAACCAATCACGTGTATGGACGTTCTAAAAACGTTTTAAAAAGAAGACTTTAAGCAGATTTTCGAATTAAGTATATTTTCGCTCGATTCTCACCTGTCGTTCCTTTTCCGTCAAACTTTTACGCGTCGAACGCCAGGTAAGAGTAGGCAAGTGGATTCGGTGGTACGCGATCAGACCTCCAGTCAGACGAATGGATAGACGATAAACAGACGAATGAATATTATTTATACGCTGCGAGCAAAAGTAAATTCTCACTGATCGTTTGCTGTCGAAGCTCTCGCGTAAAAGGTGAAATAATAGAAAGTAGATTCAGCGGTACGTAATCAGACGTCTGGTTGAAATAATGTCTAGTAGATCAGGTAGTATGTGGTCAGACTTCTGGTTGAAATAATGGGAAAGTAAATCCTGTAGTAGTATGTAAGCGGAATTCCAGTTAGACGAATGAACAGACGGTTAATAAACAAATAAAAGTATACGTCAAATAATGGGGAAGTAGATTCAGTGGTATGTGATCGGACTTCTGGTTGAGAGGATAGGAAAGTAGATAAAGTACTATGTGGACAGACTCTGGGACAGATAAATAATCGATCGATACGTTGCAAAACTGTATAGCAAATGTTACTTGGTTCGTTGATTTAGCTGTAAACAAAATGAGAAATATATACGGTGACTTTCGTAAATATTTGAAAGTCGTCCGATATTGTCCACGCACGCGATTCTTTATCGAAGCAACGAACATTATTTTTGTTGTATCAAAGTTTGCAACCAGATTTATCTGGAATGTAAATTATTCAAACGACGCCTACCCACTTTTGAAGCTGTTTGAATAATCATGAGCGGTAATGTATGTGCGTAAGACACATAATTGGCATAATTTACATTACTCAATTCAAGTAACATTTGGTGAGGAATATTTCAAGCTGAACGAAAGAAAAAATATAATTCAATACAATTAATTTTCTCGTAAATAGATCCTTGGATTTTTTATAAAAATCGTATGTACAGGGTGGTTGGTAACTGGTGGTGCAAGCGGAAAGGGGGTGATTCTACGCGAAAAAAGAAGTCAAAAATATAGAATAAACATTTTTCGTTTGAGGCTTTGTTTTCGAGAAAATCGACTTTGAATTTTCGCTCGGTACGCGTGCACTTTATCACGTCTCGGCTGGCATAATCGGACATCTAATTATTGGGCCATATTTTTTCGAAGGAAATGTGACGTCAGCAGCATATTTCGATTTCTTACAAAACAAACTACCGGAATTATTAAAAGATGTACCACTGAGAAGTAGAGGAGATTTAATTTTTCAACAAGACGGTGCACCGCCACATTTTAGTCGTCATGTGAGAGATTTTTTAAACCAACATTACCAAAGCTGGATTGGTCGTGCTGGAACAATAGCTTGGCCACCACGCTCTCCTGACTTAACTCCGCTTGACTTTTATTTATGGAGCCATATTAAATCAATTGTCTATTCTGAAGAAATCGCAAGTCGCGAGCAATTGAAAGAAAAGATTATTGTAGCCTTTCATACTTTAAAGCAATCGAATACGTTAGAAAGTGTTCATAGAAATTTAATTAGAAGAGCAGAACTATGTGTTCGGCATAGTGGGCAACATTTTCAGCAATTTTTGTAATAATAAACTTTATGATTACTTCATGTTATTTCATTATGTATTCCTAATCTTCCGTTACGGCAAAAACAAACTTAAACTGCGATAATATCCATCGAGACAACGATCTACAGTGAGGTCCGTTATAACGAAACGTGATAAAGTGCACGCGTACCGAGCGAAAATTCAAAGTCGATTTTCTCGAAGACAAAGCCGCAAACGAAAAATGTTTATTCTATATTTTCGACTTCTTTTTTCGCGTAGAATCACCCCCTGTCCGCTTGTACCACCAGTTACCAACCACCCTGTATATAACTATATACCTAAATTGATACCAGCTCGTTTTCTATAGAAGATCACTAGCATCCACAATTTTCTTGGCAAAAAGATTTGGTAGACCATTTGGAAAATGAAAGGAAACTGATATATTTCCAAACACGAGTGACAAAAGAAGACCGTACTATATTTTTCGACATGGCTCGACACTTTCGTTAAATTAAAAAAAATTCTTGTAATCAATATCATTGAACAAGGAACGAACTAAAGAAAAAAGGTGTACCGATTGCTTTCTAACTAATTGATTTTCTGCTTCTAAAACGAAGATGTGGTTGATAAACCGGAACCGGATGGAACAGAGTCTATCGTAGATCTCAAAGATAAAAGCAACGTGAAAATACTTTGTATATCTGCTACATCGTTGTCGATGCTTCACAACAAATTTGTTGATTTCTACGTTCAATGGAGATTCCTCGAGAACATTGTCTAGCAAATTGATGGAAAATGTCCGGCTGATTGATGAATCAGGTCGCACACGCGTGTGGAGTTGTAGCAACGACACCCAACCAGAACTTGTTAAATGGCAAATGCTGATAAACTAACAAACTGTAGCCGGTTGATTAATGAATTTACAGCTACATTTGTGTATGTACCAATGTACAGTTATGGAAGAGATACGATGCTGTCATAGATTCGATCAGTCCGTGAAACATTTATTAATCACTGTTCTGTTTTAAGTGACTTCACTCTCTTTTTGTCGTTCGACTACGAGCTTGTATCTCCTTTTTTTTCAGCCTCGAAAATATATCGGAAGCCGAAAAATTAGCTATAAAAACATCGTGAATCATCGTCCGGCTGATCACTCGTAATCGTTCGAAGCTACGAATATTAAACTGCTGGTGAACTTTCAGGAATCTGGTTCCTGAATAATAATAGAAATAAACTAATAGAAATATATGAGAAATTTAAATGTCCAGAAACGTATGGGAATACGCGTAACATATGGAAATATCCAACATATTGCGCGACAGAATGCACATAATACGAAGAACACGCAAAATATCCAATTGCTTTCCTATTTTTGTATTAAAATTTGATAGGTGAAACACGATTATCTACCTTTTCGATCGTATTATATTCTGGTACCTCTTCGATTAATTCTCTGTTTCTTCGTTTGTATTCGGAAAAATCTGAATTTGCATAAAGACCCGCAGCCTACTGATAAACTCTGACGCAACGGTAATAACAAAGCACATAGTTTCTTTTCAAACGACTTTGTCGTAATTGTGGTTTATTTTATCGTAACGGTTAGAGGATTCGTTTCTCTGGACTAATTGGAAACGGTCGGTTTAAAACGTAGAAATTAATCGAGTCTACGATGAACGAAAGGTTTCATTCTTAAGTCGTTACAACTTTCGATCAGAGACGAGCCGAGAAAGTCTATCGTTTCCCGTTATTGCGGTTTCCAGATGGAATTATATCTACGAATGCTGCCGATCTACGACAGAAACCGAAGAAAGTGGTTCGTCTGTCCGCGATCATTTGCTTTATGATCTCTTTCTCGAACAAAAAGCGATCCTTGCAATATTCCAGCGAAACTGAAAGTGTAAACAGGCTCGCGATGGTCTTCCAACATTTTTCACAAAAGTTTTCGTCATCTTACAGGAAACGTGAATTAAATTAATGGCATTTATGTGAATCAAAGGATGAATGATGAGAATGTGAATTAAAGGCAGAACCTGTTCTTGGGCCTAAAGATCGACGATACAATTCGCGAGACGATAAGAAGAAATTGAACGTTTTATAAGGCGTGTTGCGTCGCTAAGTATCGCGCGATTCGATTAAACGAGTGATTGAAGCGAATGGAGTTTCCATTTGATCGCGTTTAAATTAGTTGGATTAAATTAGGTAGGCCAGGGTTCGATAATTTTACGATTAATTTTATTTTCATTCGGGTAATGTTTAATTCTCTGTTTGACTCGAACGTGGTCACGATTTTAACTCGACACGCGCCATCCCACCCGATTTGAAATGTGAAACTTCAATCCACGACAGATTCAATTCTCGATTCTAATATCTGATTCAAGTTTTGTATATTTGGCCGAATATCGAATTTGCATCCTATTTACGATCCTACGATTTTTATTCAAATAGGAATTAGAAGAAAAAATCTGTTAATTTTAACGTAGAATTGGAAGGAGAGAATCGCGTTTTTAAACGATAGTAACGATAAATAAATATTTTTAACAGATTCACGTCCCTACGAAGAAAGTTTAACAAATTCTACGATAAATAGAAACTTGTTTCATCCGTTAAAATATCGTGACGAATACTGTGTTACACATATTCTTGCATTTTTATATTCCCTTTATACTTTCACACTGCCGAATTTCCCACAAATATGTAAACATCCTCAAAGTATTGCTATATACTTTCCTCGAGTTAGAAAAAGAAAACTGTTTAATGACAAGAAAAAGAAAAGTACAGTCAGGCTAATAGTAACGTAGGAAACGTGGCCGAGTTAATTAAAACCTCGTAATTATCTGAATCTTGTGAAACGACCTTAAATTATGCGCGTCAAAGATGTCCACACCGGACGGCATTCTCTTTAATCGTCTCGTTTTTCCACCGATGAAACTTTATTTTTCCGTGGCAAAAAGGTTAGGGAACAAGCGCATGCGGTTAATCGAGAAATAAAATGGCGAAACAACTCGTAAAAATCAAAATCGACTTACCCTTGGTGGCTCTTGGATTGCTCCAAGTGGACCGGTAGACCTTCTCCATGATTACTTTCGTGGCGTTATTTCATGACGTTAATAACACGTTAATGCGGCTCTCACTTTAACACTCGGTTAATCTCCACACTCTGTTAGTAGGGAATCATCTCCACTCGGCAATTAGTCTTTTTTCCCTTCTTTTCCATCTGAAAAATTTCAAGAGCCCCTATGAGGATGAACAAGTTTAGGCGTACGCGTATTCTCATCGGAATCGCCGATTAAAATATATTTCGCAGCGGTACTTTCGAAATTTGCATTACGACCGTCGCGTTAAGTTGTCATCCTTAAATTTGCAATTAAAATTCACTTGTCTTACCAACGCTGCGGCGTATTGATATATTGCAAACACGAAGGAGAAAGATTCATATGGAAAAGGATAATATTATAATAATTGATCTCACACTGCTATTTTGCAATTCTTCGAATTAGTTACTCTCGCGTTAAATTTCTGTAATTTCTCGGCTTCTTTTTACTTTAGCGTGATATTTTAATTTAATATTTAAAATCTAACTTTGCAATTTTAATATTATAAATTTGTAAAATTTAACATTGTAATTTAATATTTAAAATTTAATTTAAGACCCAAGGAGGTCTCGAAGCAAGGTATTTCAATCAAAAATGAGAAATCGCTGCGAAATAATTGACCTCACGCGGCTATTTTGCAAATTTTGTAATTACTACTCTCGCGCAGAATTTGTAATTTCTCGGCTTCTTTTAACTTTATCGTGATATGTTTTAATTGTAATTTAATATTTCAAATTTAATATTTTCCAAAGATATTTAGAAAATCCCGAAAAGGTCTCGAAGCGACATATTTAAATCAAAAATGAGAAATCATCGATTTGCACGGCTATTTTGAAATCGTTAGTTATCACTCTCGTTTTAAATTCTCTAAATCAAAATTCGCACTAACTCGCGTCCGTCTCGTTCATACTGTTTTAAAATTGTATTCGCACGAACCAGTTAACTGCGTTTGACGAGTGTACGCGTGAAAGAAAAACTTTGCTTCGTCGTATACTCGCTCGTACTTAGCTAGGCACTCCATGACCCAACCCCATGACAGATTTCCGAAACTAAATTCCGCGGTTAACTGGTTAAGCTCGACGAAATTTTCCGTTCGGCGAAAGATCCGCTCGACTTTCGACCAGCTACGAGCACCTTTGCAATGCGTTCAGAACGCAATTTACTCTGTTTACTGCCACCACTAATTGCGCCATTTTCATCCGATAGGCATATTAACGACTGGACCAAACGAACTTAAAAGGATCGAGGTTCCGGGAGATCGATGAAATACGCAGAAAACAAAACTGGTCGGCGGGATTAATCGAGCAATCGTCGCTGTGAAAAATAGGCCGTGCAACGGCGGCGAATTAAAATGGAAACGCGGCTGAAACTTGCACGATAACGCGAAATCGATCGATTTTTCCCAGTAGCCGGTGGAAAAAAATCGACGGAATAAATGAACAAAGGTGAAAAATCGGCAGTCTCGAACGCTTTTTACGGATACAAAGCGATTGCCATCGATCACTAAACGATTCGCTACGTCTTTCGAATAAAAACAGCGGTAAAAGACTGCTGTTTGCCATACTCGTTCGAAAGAAGATGAAAGTTCCCTGGACAAATGACTTTTACACGCTTTGGGATGTGAATTTTTTAAATGAAATATTAGCGAAGCACGGAAGTAAAGTATTCGCCTGTGACAGAGGAATCGAAACGACGACGAATGTAACTTAGTAACTTGTAACTAAACTTAAATCTCAGAAACGAAAATATTTAAATGTAAATTTATGCTAGACACAAGTATTCTACTAACAGCGATACGAATACTAATTTATCTATCGTAAATGATAGTCAACGAGTCACCTTTCTAGGTGTTTTGTACGTGAGCGGTTAGTCATCCTCTAGACCTTTGCTTCTTTTCTTTCTACGTCGTTCCTTCCTACGAATTTATGTACAAAACAACGAGATACGAGATGTAATTGAAACCTCGTTGCTTAATCTGTATGTAATCATTTCAGTGAAGATGCTCTGGACGAAGGTCTGACGAATAATTTGATGGGAACAAAACCTACTTATTCGTATGCTAATTGCTATATATATATATATACACACACATATATATATATATTGATTTTTGTGATAAATCTTGCAACTGGCAATCCAATCTAGAATAAATCTCTTCTAAAGAATTTTAAGATAATTTTAGACGTAAATTTTCCATGGACTAGCAGCATCGTAAAAGTTCTACGAGTTGCGAATCGCAAATTGCAAATACTACGAAATTCCTCTGTATAACAGTAATAAATCTAGCCGTAAAAAGGGGAAGAAAAAGAATAAAGTTCCAGAAGGAAAGTTCACGGATTACAACTATTCGACATAGGGTTATAAAATTGTAAAAACTTTGTGCGAAAGAAACAAGTCTATAACGTGTCGGCTATCACGGTGGTTATCGGCGAGCCGCGATGACCATAAACTTGTAAATCATTCGGTATAACTGAAGTAAGACAAATTTCATGGATTAAAAACTTCCAACGATATGAATCATTTGGACGACATTGTCGGAAAAACGTGCGCAAATACAACGTGACATTTTGGCGAAGATTAAATATCACGCGTAGTATGTTTCAATCTGTTGCAGCTAGCAGGTCAAAATATAGAAAATTCGCGTGGCAGTGAACGCGATAGCCCGGAATTTATCGCGAGGTCGATTCGCTGTTACTGTTAATTGGTAAATTATCGTGCAAAGGCGGTGCAATTTTTTTCCTAATTCGACATCTAAATCCGGAATTTCGTTCAAACGGAGACAAACAGAGGTGAACTATTTTCAATTAGCGCTAGGTAAATCGAGGTTGTCGATAACAAAGTTAAATAGCACAAGGGAAAAAGAGGATTCTCATAAGGAAGAGAAATATGGCCGTAGATAAACAGGTGCAAAAGATAAGTAGCGAATGAAGGAACGGGCTTCTGCAACGTTTATTGCCGCGATACATATCCAGAAACGCATTAACCGGCAACGTATTTTTCCGAATATTGCACCAAAGAAGATTATCCGTGTCCTTTGTCGCTAACCACCTAGAAATATTACAGTGAAAACACAAACGATTCGAGCCGCGGTGATAAAGAATGATTACGCTGTACGTATTAGCTCGTATATATTCTGGCCACTATTTCGACGATCCTCGTGGTTTACCTCGCTATTCACACGATCATAGCCTTTAGCGAACATTTCGTTCGTTTCTTTCGATTAATTTCACAGGAAATAATCTCGCTTTAGAAATGCATCGTTAGACAGAAAGACGAGGGGACGATCTATAATTTACTGTTTTTCTTCGGTTCCTTTAGCGCCACTTTCATCCTTCTACTACCATGGAAATATATAAGATGATTCGTCTTACAGGACTGCATAATATTGCAGAGATTGCGAAATCGACTCATAATTTGTAGCGTGCGATGAAAAATCGTACGACGTCTGTCTTTTCTGGGAAAGTTAATTTTTTTTTTTGTAAATAGCTTTATAGGAAGATTGAACTGATTAGATACGCTGATCGAAAGTACAAAGTACATCTACGAATCTAATACACCGTTAAATTTTATGCCAATTGTTAGTTAATTATTAACTAAAGTTCTATTTTACGTTAATAGTGGCAATGGTTCGATGTATAAATTCGCGCCATTGTTCGTAGGCGTTTTGGAATTGTATTTTTCCAAATTAAAGGTAGTTTAATCGTAACTGGAAATTCGATTTTCTCGAAATTTCATCCGATACTTTTCAATTCATTTGTCCGCACAGAACCATCAACCTCTCGATTACAGAATTATTGCGATGATACTCGACTATCGCTATTTTCGTTGATGAAACTTGAAACAAATATAGAAATCTATATAGACGGCACAAGATATTTATTGCAAACGTATATATCGAATAAAAACATGATGTAACTGGAACACCATGATATATGATACATAGTTGTAAATCGTGCGCGAGAAGGTCCAGAGGACGTTGATCAAGAAAATAAATATGCCGTTCCAATTGATAACACGGAGTAGCTGATAAGTATGGATGTAAAGTGGTTTAAGCTACGGTATCAATTCTAAAAAGCGATCTTGAAAACGTTTACGTTATAGACATATACTTACATAAGTGTCTTTATGAGACACACGACAGATAGAACGTACACCGATCGACAACTACAATAACAATTGTTGCATAAACTTTGAGTCTTGCGCCGTCTCTGTTGAAGTGGATCCCACTTCTAGGAAAACTTCACACCTTTTCTAAAGTTTAGTTTTCTTAGCTCTCGAAGCCATTCGGTATTGTTTAGCATTAAATCAATTTGAAGGGTCTCTCAGCCTCATAGTTTCTTTCTAAGAACGTGCCTTGCACAGATGATACAACGAGGTACGGACAGGTCAGTTTTCGTAATTGTATAAATACCCATAGACCCATGGCATTGAGACTAGCGTGCGGATCTGGACTGGCATACACATTGTGCATATACTTAAACTTGTTTAAATATATTTTCTACTATACGTTCATGCACGCGTTTCCTCTCTTTCTATTACGAGATAAAACCTTAACAGTTTCTCGCCTCACCAATTCGATTACTGAAATCAAAACTAAAAAAATTCTACTGGCTCATTGGCAGACGCTCCAACTTAAACATGCAGAGTAAAATAATGCTATATAAAGCCGTATTCCCATTGTTACCCAACTACTACTGGACACGACGGATCAGATCCGCGGATTAAAAAGACGATACCCTTTAGATTGAAGCGTTAGATTCAACTAGAATCAAACATACTATAAACTCGTATCATCCAAGTTACAGTACCACGCCAAAATAATTTATTTATAATTCTCAAAGAGAATTGATTCTAAATAGTCGACTGTATTAAAACCTGTTTGGACCTATGGGATCCAACAATAAGGAACATGGAAATAACATAGAAATTCTCCAACGATTCCAATCGAAAACTCTAAGATCCTTAATAGATGCACCTTGGTATGTTACCAAGGAAACGATATATCGCGGCCTTAAGATACCCACAGTTAAAGCAAAAATATCCAAATTCCGTAACAGATATAATATAAGAGTTAACAACCACCAAAACCCATTAGTTACCCAACTGTTTGACAGAACTAAAAAGACGATGTCCTTTAGATTGAAGCATTAGATTCAACTAGAATCAAACATACCATAAACTCTTATAATCCAAGGTAGAGTACCACGCCAAAATAATTTACTTATAATTCTCAATGAGAATCGACTGTAAAAAGTCTACCAAATAAGAAAAAAAGAAAAACCAATTCGATTAATCTTGTCAGAGAAATATTATCTAAGAGCTGTTCACAAAATTTCAAATAATTCAAATAAAATCGCACGGAACGTGCACTGTCGCCTCAGCGATTCCATTGATCTTGTCAGAAGAAAGTGACATCGAATTCACAAAACTCCGATCTGAACCAACCGAGATAATTAGAACGAAACCCTATGAAACTTGTACTGGTTGTCACCTCACCGATTCGATCCATCTTGGATGCACGAGTTACAGCTCAAACTTGAGACAATCAAAATAGAAACACACTTTCCTATTCGATTAATCTTGCCGAGGGGGAAAAAGACGAGCGTAGCAAGTTCATCTGAACTTGCGTAAGAAACAGTAATCGCTGGAGCCCCGCAACAAGGCGTTACCTCGATGAAAACGATATTTTATTTCCCTTTCGTTTGTCAAACAATTCGAATTTTGTCCACCTAATTTCCGCTGCCGCGATGGAGGACCATCGTTCGTTCCCCTATTGTGTGATACAACAGAGCACACACACATACACGCTCTTACACACGCGTACGCGCACAAAACTGAATGGAACGAGAGGAAGAGGAGGAGAAGAGGAGAGGAGAGGAACGTGGGATATCAACGGTTTAACCGTGAAATAAAAACGACACCGTTAAAGGATGGAAAACGACGATGGTTTAATCGATGGAACGTAATGGAAACATAGTGGAAATAATTTAACATCGGTGCGACGCGATCGGCCAGATTATACGGCCCTGATCTCCCCTTTCACGCCAGCGAATATTAATCACCAGTGAAAACATTTGCCTGTAAATTTGCCGCGTTACTTGTGCCCTATTAATTTCTGATTAATCGGACAGCGACCGTTGCCATAGACGATGGCCTCTCATTCTACCGGCGCTCGTTGTCATCGTTGTTAGCCCCGATTTTATCGCATCCATAGTTGCGCGAAAAACCATCCACCATGCTGTTCCGCAGTCAGCCAAATTGCCTCCGGGTTTTCCTGCAGCCGTGCGTCGACCAAGGAAATTCTGATCGTTGGTTTTTGAATTTACAAGGAGAATAAAACGGATCATTCAGGCGATTCTATATGATTCTATGGAATTAGTGGATCGAATGGCGAAGTTATGCGGTTCTTGAGTAAATTACGCGAGACGTACAGCGTGTGACAAAGGGTGGTGCGGCAAAATAACGCGCACAAACGGGCACGAGGTGACTCCTTGCGAAAAACATAAGAACAAGACGTGGAATAAAGTTTGTTCGTTCAAGGTTTACGTATTATTTCCACTGTTGTTTGTATTTCCAATAGGAGAACGTAATTGCTCCTTTATTTTTAAGGTTTCTCGTACTTTTCATAGCAGATACAGAAAAGGCTACTTGAAAGAATGTCTCGATAAAACAAATTAGTTTCCTTGGAAAAGCTATTCACGAGGCTGCCCCCAATGAATGGCAAAAATCATGCAACGAAACGTCGATTCTATAAAAACCCATTAGCTATATACATTATTGGTACGAAACTTTATTCGCGCATTTTGTTCGATGATCCGATATAATTCTTTATGCCGATTTCGCGTCAGCGATTGTGAACAGTCCACTTCCGCGACTCGAAGATGCAAATATCCCCCGCTGCACTTTCTTCGTCGAAAGTTTCGAGAGAACAGCTGTTCCATCGAGGCGAAACACGATCGAAGCGAAAAGAAAAATCGCCGAGGCGTTGCGTTGCGTTGCACGTCGAGAACTCGAAACGCGAATTGTCTCGTTAAACGCGCGACTAGGGATAAAGAAAGCATAACGAACGAGCCATCAACTGCAAGTCGGGCAACGAGGAAGAAAGTTGCGGTTGCGAGTGAGAATCGCGCTAAACTCCTCCTGCCGTGCTGCGAGCTGCGATGAAGTAGCAGCGTGTTGAGGGAAATTATCTGATCGTGAGTCGTCGATAATTCAACTCGTCGTTACGTCTGACAATTATCGAGGATTATTTAAGAGCTTCCAGAGTAAAATATAGAAGCTATTCGAAGATGGTACAACGACCCTGATCACAGATGACATCGAATGGAAGAATAGATTGATTCTTCGATTAATTGCCGATGAGTAATGGATAGTTCAAAGGAAATAAATTCTCTCGTGACTGGACACGCCTCCAGTGGTCAGACAACTTGTTTGATGATTAATCTAGAGAAGTTTTAGATTAGATTTTGAAGAGCGTGACGGTGGTACCTGTGATATTTTAATAAAAGGTTTAAAAGTATGCTTATAAAGTACAAAATTAGCTTATAAGTATAATAGATTGGGAAAGTTGGGAAATTTGAAAAATGTACAGAATACAAATAATATGCGAAAGTATATAAAATATCCACGTAATGCTATGGTCGTTAACATTTATCTAATGAAACAAAATCTTCAAGTTGCATTGCTTCAGACGTATCCATAAAAAAAATGAATTGACATAAATATGCACATTTGTAAATTATAATTATAATATATTTATAACATAGAGGTATTTCCGAACTCTGCAGGACCAATTAAAGATTAAAGATATAAATGTGTAATATTAATTTCTTTTGTGAGATTTGTCGATATTTGTAAAGAAAAACGAATAAAAATCGAAGCATAATATCGTTACACATATTAATAATAACCGAGGAGAATATGGAAATTCAACGTACCTTTAATCACACGATGAAACACACTACAATCAGGGTATCGGTTCGATGAAAAGCTTTTTTCGAAATTGGATCGCTTTTTGCTCCGTCATTATGTTAATTACCCTTGTGTTTACGTATCCTTTAATAATTAAACGCGTTGCGATCGTACGCGATTAAAACAGGATATAAATAATTTAATTGGGCTAATGGATGCTGGTTTCAATCGTGTTGCGGAAAACGAATTGCAATAAATGTTAATGCACGATTAAATTTCTGTGTCCTTTTTTTCGGTTATGTGAAACAAATAAGAAGAAATTTGGTAATCGGCGAGACACGAGGAATTTGAAACAACACCCACGTCTCTGTCAACGACGTGTTTAAGTCCTTCCAAGAATTTAATTCCAGTTGATCGTGATCAGCGACAACACAACCGCTTGCGGACGAAAAGAGAGATGTCTTTGACCAAATTATGCGATGAAAAGTTAATGGTACACTCAGCCAGTCACGAAAGACTTGGTACATCCTGTTATGACAAAGGATATTTTTACCAACGTAAGATTCCAGCAAATATTCCAACAAAATCAACGTATTCTATATTTGCAAAACCAGTTAAAAGCTATTTCAAGGATAACGTAATATAGCCACAAAATATTGATACAATCTACGGCTTGAATTAATCAGCATCACGAATAAAATTGGTCTACAATAAAATTATGATATATTAATGAAATTATTTTATATCGAGAAGATCAACTAGAAGCTGTTTCAAGGAGAAGTATAACATTTCTACAAAATGATAGTATAATCTACGATTTGAATGAATTAACATCACCAACAAAATTAGTACATTCCTTATGAAGAAAGCCAATTAGAAACTATTTCCAGGGTAATAGAAGATTCCGAGAAAATATTACTATAATCTACGATTTGAATTAATTAACATCGCCAACGAAATTAGTACATTTCGTATGAAGAAGGGTAATTAGCAGCTGTTACGAAGACAATATAAGATTCCCAGAACGTATTAGTATAATCTATAGTTTGTATTAATTACCATCACCTAGAAATTTCAGCAATAAGACTGTAATGTTCCAATTATATAATTCGAAATTATATAATTAAGATAATAAAACTGAAACGATTATTAATCAATAATATTGTTAAGATTCTCCTTTCATCCGCACGAATATTTTTGTAGGGCGTATTGTAATTAACGTAACTGGTATGTTAAATTGAATACTAAACTCCATTCACATTGTGCTAAAAGACCGCGTAAAGTGTAATTAATGTCATCTAAAATCTGTCCGATCATATCGATCCGATTTCCATATGAACATATCTTCCATAAAAAGATTCAAATATATAGTTTTACATTCTTCGACTAATCTTTATGTCTATTTTTTCGTTAAAAAGATCACCCTGATCCAATGATTTACGATTAACAACAAAATTACCAGACCCGGTCAAACGACCGGTTTCAAAATTTAATTTAAAATTGTAAATTTATTGTTATTTCTATTGTCCATCGAACTCTATGTAAATTCGTATATTAACAAAAATTGAGAAACTGATTATTCGGATAATATGAAAATTTTTACATGAACGTCCACAGTCCACTTGTAAATTATCGCTACTGTTAATTGAGAGTGGAATTATGACAATAAATTTCTAACATTCCAGGCATTTCCAAACTATACAGAGCCAATGGAGTATTTAAAAGGGAAGACGAATAAAAATCAAAGTATATCATTATACATATTAATAATATTCGAGGAGAACATGGAAATTCGACCAACCTTTAATCACACGATGAAACTCATTACAATCAGGATATCGGTTCGATGAAAAGCTTTTTTCCAAATTGGATCGCTTTTTGCTCCGTCATTATGTTAATTATCCCTGTGTTTACGTATCCTTTAATAATTAAACGCGTTGCGATCGTACGCGATTAAAACAGAGTATAAATAACCTAATTGGGCTAATTCTTACATTAACAGAAATTGAAAAACCGACCAATCAGATAATATAAGAATTTACATAAAGTTAGGTCAACAAAATAAATAACAATAAGCAGTGTACAATTTTAAATGAAATTTTGAAACCGGTCGTTCGACCGGATCTGTCAAGCTTAGCGTTAAAATATTCTTGGAAACGGAGCAAATAATATTCTCTCAGAACTTGCGGAAAGATCGCTCTTCTTTTTTCCTTTCACTGCAAATCTCTAATCACCCGTGGCACATAGGCTTTACCAAGAAAACGACGAAAGTAAACGCGATCAAGTCCAAGAGGCGATCCAGCGCGTACAACTCTCCATTCCCAAGCTCGCCGCGTTCGGATAGGAATTAAATGGGCACCGGTTTTCCGGCCTGTGATCGCTGAAAAATGCTGGAATCCGATGGCCGGCATTCTTAAGTCGCGCGAAATTCGTAATCGTCGTCGGCACCGATTCCACCATCCTCCAGAGATTCCTTTCCACAACGTTTTACTGCCAACAAATTCAATTTCGTGTATCTCTGTGTCACAGATGCACAAAAACCATCGCGATTCCCGTAGAACGCGATGAAATCGTCTCGAGGGGGTTGCTAGCTGGTTTTTTATCGGTGCATTTACTCGTTCGATCGCGGAAATCTCTGCTTTCGATGAGTTTCTAATTGTCGAAATTACAGCGAAATGTTTAAAACGTAAAGAAATAGTTCGTACACCTTGGATTCTTACCTTCTTTCTTCTTTTTTCATAGGATCAATCTTTTTTAAATTAAGCTTGCTTAAACCTACGATCCTAAAGTTTTCAATCTTTCTTCTCCTTTGCGTGGAAACTGACCGGAGAAATTTATTACACGGCGCAAGGGTTACGCTTGACACTATGGAAACCTCTTTTTGGCTCTGTTAGTGTCTCATTTGTTAACACTAACCTTGTCAGGTTTGGTGAAATGTCCGGTTTCAAAATTCGATTCAAAGCTGTACGTTCATTGTTACTTCTTTTGTTCGTCTAACTTCGTGCAAATTCTCGTATCATCGGATTAATCAGTTTGTCAATTTTTGTTAATATAAAAATTTACATGAAGTTAGACGAACGAAAGGAATAAAACAATGAACGTACAATTTGAAATCGAACTTTGAAACTGGTCGTTTGATCGAGCCTCGTAATGTTAATGTTAAACTACAGAATTTTCTCAATTATTCTGAATTCATATTCATCGCGTTCCTCTCGCCAGTTTTACAAAACAATTTTCGCAGAATTGAATTACTTCCGCACAATTATCGTGCAACACATCTGTTTATCGATTGTTTGCTTCGTCATTTAAACCAACTATTACGTCTTGTATGAAAACAGAACTATTCTAATATTTCACATGAACAGATGTGCAAATACAATGGAACAGTTAATTATGTCAGACCTTGACTTGCATATGCGACGTCTGTGGATAGGAAAATTGTGTAACGAATTTTGTACAGGCTCGTTTCACTTTCGCGGCCATATATGGACAGTTTTGCAAGCAACTTGCATCCGTCTTAAACACGATCGTCGATTTACGAGCACCATCCACGTTCCAAACGATCGCCGTATTCAGCCACGTGTTTTACGGTTCTCCGTCGCACGTGCTGACACTTGTTTCGCCCGATGCGCCACTTAAAAACGCTGGTGCATTTCAAATTTGTTATCTTCCGCGATCATATGAAACATTGATAACGCGATTCTAACATCGTTTCCGCTAATTTTTCCTCTCTTTGTTATCCTTGTTATCATTTCTCATGTAATCTTATGTCACGCGCTGAGATAATTAGAAAAGCGAGTTCGGATCGCGATGGAAATTTCGGAGAAATGTCTTTCGGATAATACGAAAAGATCGATCGGTGTTCGTAAATCGTATGATAAAATCATAGGAAACATTTTGATAATATTGTGCCTGTATTTAGGTCTAATTAACTATTTCATCTTTTTTATTTAAGTATTTATCGACTGAAAATTTGATCGCCTGCTTTTCAATGCCCGTCTATTCACACGTTCGTACTGTTCGTGTGAACATTTCGTGTCAGACAAAAAAGATGAAGCCATGGTAAGGTTCGAAGCACCTCGGATAATACGAAACTTTGGTTAAACAGGACGCGGATGGCCGAAGGTCCACTTTAATTACTCTATTGGAAAGTCGGCTAATGCAAGAAACGCTGGTACTTTCTTCTCGTTTTATAGTCACTTTTTAATTTCTCTGTAACGTAATAGGACATAATATTTCGCGAGGCAATCGCAAAAGTAAATGGAATTGTCATTAGCCAAAGTGGCCCGTATCTGCGTATCTACAAATTGATCATCTGATACGTTCGCGCGTAAGTTATCTAAACTTCGTGTATTGGCAGAAAATGTGTATCGTCGGCTGGATTAATACTTGGCACCTGGCGATTAAATTCGATAATCTAAACGCCGACTCCCATTATATTTGCCTTCCGATAAGTTCAGATAAATGCGCGTTGACTTTTCGCGTGTCAACCTGGTAGGCGAGCATGCAGCTACGCACGATGAGGTAGTAAAAATGTGAGACAATTAATTTCTACGATTACTCGAGATAATACCAACGTCGAGAAATGTGGTTTAGTCATGGTGATACGACAGTGGTACATATACGTGATGAAATCTCAGTACAGAATCGAGAAACGTAGGTAACAGCAAACACGTGGTGAATTCCATACAGATAAAAGAAATTCCTGAGAGTCGTCCAAAGATGATAAAGTAAGAATCTAGCGACAAGCAAACGTTATATCGTTATATGGAAGCAACTATATCGTAAGACGATTAACTGACATTCGATCATCTCGTGGAGGAGATGGGGAATGACAAAGGATATTTCCTACGCTGTTCTCCGTTCCCGAAAGAAGCTTTTCATTCGCGAACAAATTAAAAATACAGAGGCTGTGGAACACGAACAAAACAACGTTCTAAGGCTGTGACTGTGTGATAAAATAATTATTGAGCCCTCGAGCGTAGGAGAAATAGCGAGTTACGAGGAATCTCTCGCGGCTCCATTTTCCTCTTAAATCGAAATTGATCGTTGAAAGAAGGGCTGGTAAACATCGGGGCAAGAAAAGGTGGATAATTTGACTTTCATTAATCCGATAAAAGGGGCCGGGCCCAGTGTGACGACGGAATATCGATCACTTTCAAATTCTCCGCTGCTAATAATGGTTCGCGGGGTGTCGGAGGCGCGTGGCGTTTATTTACTCGGCATCGAGTGCTGGCCGATCGCTTTCAGAACCGGAGCCGAGAGCCAAGAAAGTTTACTCGATGTCAACACGAGGACTCTTCCCTCCTAAGAAGGAGAAAAAAAAGGAAAGAAGAAGAAGAAGAAGAAGAATTAAAAAGAGAAGCGGAGTAGAGAACACGGTAAATTCCGAAAAATTGACGAACCACTCTGCGATTTCGATGAAAGTCTCTTTGTTCGGAGTCTATCGGCTCCGTTCCGCGGGAATATGGAATTAATCGATGATTTCCTGAAGAAGATAGATCTTTTCTTCAGATTTATAGCGAACGAGGATGAAATGGAATAGAATTGGAATTTGTAGAGTAAACTGAACTGACACGAGAACTCGGTATACCATTTATTAATGTCATTGTCGCACAGTTGGATCGACTTTTTCATTAATCGAAAGTATTTTTGTTACGTGCTTGTAGCAAGACGTGAAGAGCGTAATTGAACTAATCGAATATTTCGAACGTGGATACGTCGCACTTGTATTCTTTGTTATCTCGACTGTATTTATTGTCTCGATTATTTCAATTTATTGTCTTAATTCCAGTTCTATTGATCAATTAGCTGTTGCGACCTCTTTGAAAACTTGAAAAGTCAAAACCGGATATCGTAAAAATAAGTCATTTTATCGAAACGTACAAGAGTAAAAATGCACCGGTTGCGTCAGCTGCATTAATTGGATAATTTCATAGAATGTCATAGATACAACGTATGCGTCAATAGCGGCGAATTTATTAGTCTCAATGACAATAAAAAATGATTCATACGAAAACTGCGGTTCGTAGTTCAATTATACTCTTCGTTCTATTCGCAACGAAGCCTCCGCTTTATGTAATAAACTGGCCGTAAATTCCTGCATCTTCGATATTTGCATATTTATTTCGAGAATGTTACAACCCAAAATAATTCGGCCTTGCGTTAAAAAAAAAAAAAAAGACATACCAACCCAAGAGCATGAAAAATTACGAAGTTAAACGCTTAACTATTGTTTCCTAGAATCTATTATTAGCGAATAATTTAATAAATAATTTTTGCCAGCCGTCAAATAGTCTTTCGCTCTTGCCCCGCAAAACTTGTTCGAGTTTTCTCAAGTACATTTTCGAAACATGCGAATGATCGGAGACGAATGATCTAACGAGAGTATATAATACGCGACAGAGAATAATTGAAAAATACGAAAATATACGGACACGTGTTCGAGTTACAATTTTCTAAATACGAATAATTAAAATTTAAATTAGTAATAATATATACAATAAGTAATAAAAAGAATAGTAAAATATAACTAAAGTTAACATATAAAATATAAAGTACAAGGTTAACAGTAAATTAAGTATAAATAGTAAAAATATCGAGATGATTATTTCCTAATTAAATTGAGTTAACGACACGTTGGCTAATTATTTCAGTAAAAATTTCTGTAATTATCCGAAGAAACAATGTATGTTTCACGAGGCAGTTTTATCGACGGCTTGGATGGAAAAACCAAGGCGCGCCGCGATAATACTTATCCTTGTTAAACATTCTCGCGATACGTGCCAAGAACGACGCGTCGTTTAGTTGCAAAAGCGGAATCCGAGCCGTTCGTGACGATCGCCGATTTCATGACTCAAACCGACTATTTTCATGAACGACTCGGCCGAATACGGCACGACTCGTCACTGCATAAAATAGTAAGATACATCGGAAGCTGCGACTGGCAAGCAAACTGTTTTATTATCGCGCTTGGATTTCAACGAGAATATCGTTTCGCTGTGCTCTGTTGCAACTAGCGGCGAGTATTAGACAAAAGCTATTTAACCGACCGTTCTTCGATTTACGACCGCTTACAAGCTTTCCGAGACGACGATATAAAGAAACACTTAGAACGAGGGAAAAACACACTGTGCAGATGTACAGACGAGGATGGCGAAAGAATTGAATGGAAATGAGAAAATTACATTATGGTTTCTGCTCGCTATCTTTCGATCTGTCGTGGCTTTCTGTAATTTTTTCATGTCGATGAATTAGATTGTTGGGTCGAGCAAATTTGATGGAAAATAGAGAAGATTAACAGCGGAATGTAATTAGCGCGTAGCTATTCGAGAATTGAATAATTCGTTGTAACGGAAATTATCAGCTTTATTTCTGCGTGACTCATACTATGTCACAGCTGAAACCGGAAATTTGTCAATGGAGCTCGTCCAATCGTAAGATCTATTTTTAGAATTCCTCGTGATACAAAACTCGTTTGGCTAAAATTAGGGTTTCTCGGAGGCCGTATGGGATCGCGTAAAGGAATTATGGTGTCGTGAAAATTTCTACAACTGACACAGACCGGTAAAATCATCTGTCATTAACCAGTCAGTTGTTTCTAACGAGTATACTCGTCATCGCTTTTCAAAGAGGTCGCGACAGCTAACTGGCCGAAGGATTAAGAATCGACTTATGTACAAAACAGCAATTTTTTTAAAAACTCGTTAAAATGGATTTTTCTCGGAATTAGAATAGAGTTTCCAACGATCTCTTAAAATTGGCTTAAAACACGCTTACAATGATCAATATCGCGTGTCCGCTGCGAAACATTTTCCATCACTGACGACTGTAAAATCAGAACATCGTCTAACTCTGAAAAACGTCGGATTATACCCTGTTAGATCAGAATATTCAGAAGCAAACGATCAATTCTTGCCTAAACAATATGCAAATTTAGATAGCTGGAAATAAAAAACTATAAAATATTGATAAAATGTAAAATGATAAAATTATAAAACATTGATCGACAAAGATTTATTTGAACCGAAACTTCTCTGATTTATCACCGACTAATGTTTTACTCGTACATATTTATCTTCAGTAGCTCTTTATGCATGTAACCGGGGTTGCGTAAAATTCATCCGGGAAAAATTGGGCCGCGAATGGAGAAACTTTAAGAAGCGCTGGTCTAAGCTGAAACTCTTAAAATTTGTTCCAGATATACCGCTTGCCGCAAGTATTAAGACACCTGCCGATATTCGATACAAATTCGATGGCATCCACTGTTTTTATTTTCCGGTGACATCGTTACAAACCTGTTATGCCATACACACGCGTGCTTTATAACGAAGGACACTAACTAAATAAAGTGAAATTAATCTCCGTTAATCGCCGTTAAATAATAAGATTTGCTGGGTTTACAGCGGGCCGTGTAAGATTTGCATAAGGTCGCTTTGCGAATTCTACGTTCTGAGAATAAATCAATGCGTCCAAGCTCATTTGGAATCGTTAGGTAGATACTGTTAACAATCAGAAATTGCGGAAGTACCGTTGCTCAGGGTGTCATCGATCACTCGTGGCATGGGACATGGACACACCGTATTACAGCGGGGAAATTTTTTGATTGGTGCCGTGCGTATAACGTCGTACGCAGTGTCGTTTAATTAATTTCGTGTCTGGCCTTAAAATTTCATTGGCTCGGCGGATGGGATTTGCGTGCCGCCAGCTAATCGTAAATTTCTTTGTCGTCCCATTCGCCCTCATATATTTTTATGTGAATTTTAATAGAAAGTAATTAGGAGAAAGTCGTAAAGTCCGGCGATCCTTCGAAATCTTTTTGATCCTTTTCTTTTTAAAAGACCTGCGGTACAACGATTTACCTTTCGCTGATTAGTCACCAGGGAAAATAACAGGCGTGCGTGTAAAACTTTATCGTTTTTCGGTTTCCAACAGGTAAATGGAGCATTGTATGTTAGACCATGTTGATCCTAATCGACAGGATTTTTCGACTTCTCGGTTTCGTTACGCAAGTACGCGATTAGTATGCAATTTTCGAGAGAAACGTTACTTGCTTCATCGGTAAGCTGATTTATCGCGAGAAGATGATATAAGTAACAGGAATTTATAGTAAATTCCGCGGAGAATTTCAAAAACGATATTTTGTAACGTCGTCATTTTGTCTACCCGTCGATCGAAGAAACTAATTCATATGGCTATAAAATATTATATATTTCATAATAATTATAGAATAATGATTCTGTTCGAATTGTATCTTCCAGATTATTAATTAAACGCTGTTATTAATACGTTAAAAAGTGGTTTCATTGTTATCTTCATATCGCATTGATTATTACCTATATAAATGTTTATGCAAATTCATATTTTCACAAATAGCAGATAACTGCTTTACCCACTAAATGTTATCAACGAGCATCGTACCTTCCACGTTTTATCCATTTTTTCGTATTATGTGCGTTATTCTGTGCAGCTTAGTATCTTTAAATGTTCCATAAATGCGGAAAAATTCACAGCCTGATCGTTAGCTTCCAAGTTCCCGATTGAATCGTAGAAACTGCGACGCGAATTACAATTTTCTTCCTTCGTAGACAGATAAGGAAGATTATGGTTATTAAAAAATTATCGCAACCGAAAGATACGGGACGAGTCGCGTCTCACCAAACGCTTTGACAGGGGAGAAACAGGAAAATTTGTGATCGTTTGGGCGGTGTCGTTCGACTTAAACGATATTCCTTTTCCTTCTGCCGTCGAGTAACCAGGTTACACAGCTTTTAGCGACAGTTTCGAGAGGCGAACGAGATTTTCCGATCCGACGACGAAGTGAAAGGTAATCGAGAAAAAGGTAACGAGTTTCTTGCCAGCCAAGCTGATAAAGCCAGACCGATAAAACACGGTCGATCGACGTTCACGCACAATTTTATTGCCATCGAGGCATCATCGTGTCGGAATTAAGTTTAAGCATCCTCCACGAGATAAGATAAAATAAGTCAACAAGCAGCACCGAAAAGACAGTGGCGAGCTAGGATCTGTCCAAACAGAATTGCACAAACCAAAATCAACAGACTTGATCGAACAACCGTCGAACGAGGCAATTCGAAGCGGTCTTTCGATGCATATACAGCGACAAACGAAAATATTGGCAATCAGATTTTCGTCTAAAACGACGTGTGATTATGTAGAACATATGATCGTTTAACCAGTTAACTGTTGTAAAAGTTATAAAAGAGTGTATCTAAAATATATCGCAAAAAGTAAGCAACGACGAGTATACTCGTCGTAAAGAAAGGGCAATATTTTGCGTCACGACGAGAATACTCGTCGTAAAGAAAGGGCAATATTTTGTATCAGGACGAGAATACTCGTCGTAAAGAAAGGGCGATATTTTGCGTCACGACGAGAATACTCGTCGTAAAGAAAGGGGAATATTTTGTGTCACGACGAGTATACTCGTTATCGCTTACTTTCTATATTATACATTATCTATCGCATACTCGTCTTGACACAAAATACCGCTGTTTCTTCATGACGAGTATACTCGTCAAAAACAGCTAACTGGCTAAAAGCATCTCGCTAATATACAGATACACGTGTCGCTTAATGTATTCAACGAGCAAATGCGTTATCATTTTTTCTTCTTAACAAATGATAAATTACGACATTCGAGAGACACTGATATTATACACTAATTGCTCTTACGATTATTTATTTAATTTCCTAATTGCCAATCGAATTAGCTGAAGAGTTTCTCGAAGCTTGAAAATATAGTTGTTTGAGAATTTAAAATGTACTTCCGAATGATGCTGGTAACCGATCGAAATGAAACTCCGAAATGAAAATTGTTATTATACAATTATTTTTAATTATGGTCAACTACGACTACGTGTATATCTCAATGAATCATAACGATGTAAATTAAATATGCGACAGTGTACGGAAAGCATATAACGCGCAAAAATACGTCAAATATGTAAACTAAAATATTCGACCTATTATTTAAAAGGCGCAACAAATCTCTGTTTAAACTTTCTTCCCCAATTACGTTCCTGAAAAGATAAATTAGCACAAACATCTGCAATCATCGTAGCGTACGGACACGTTTAAACTCGAGACACGGAAGTTACATTTTGCCAAAAAAGTTGAAGGAAAAATTAGAAATTTTACAAAATTGCCTAATCTTTTACAGAAACATCAGTCTTACGCCAATAATTCTATTCGTCGCTCGGCATTTGTCTTTCGCATTTAATGAATCCTTCAAAGCAAACTACCCAACATCTGCTTAATTCGCCTGTGTATACAATTTCCTGCTCTATACAGTTACACGTGGCGGACGCGGAATTATATGAAATTCACCTGCTCCGTTTCGAGTTATCCAGTTCCTAAACAAACTCTTCTTTTTTTTTCGCAAGAACATCGTTCAGCCGGAGCAGCTGGTTCCACGGTGCTCTTTAAAAGCAACAGCGAAAATGTCTGTCGGGAATGCGTTCCGCGCTCCAGACTTTGCGCTGCCCGAATCTACGAAGATTAAATTACGCGTCTCCGGTATTTGGAATATTTGCCTCGTTATCTACTGGCTCGCTCGCCGGCAGTTCGTAAGATTTACGAATCTACTCGCGACTTAATGCGACACAAGCTTTGAATCACGTTGTTAATACCGTGCCACTACTGCATTTCGAGCCGAATTTCTCGGAAGGTCCGCAGATTCTGATAGCAGCGTCTGCGTTTAATCTTCTAAAAATATTACACGGAAAGTTTTATACCTTTGGAGGAGTTCGAATGTCGACGGTGAGACTGTTGCCGCGATTAGGAAACAACGCCGTTTCTCCGGCGACTTGATAATTTTGATCAAATTTAATCTTTAGATATCGGTGTTGGATCAATTTGCCCAAGATTTGAACATCTTGGGATTAGAAATGCAATCACGATCAAACCCTGTGAAACGTTATCTCAAACAACAGCTAACAAACTTGTGTTAACACATCTCGCTGCTCTCCTCCTCCCTATTTTTGTACAATCCTTCTGTCTTATTTGAACCAGTTAACAGCGGCATTTCGTTTCAAAAACTTCCCATCAAGCGAGTATACTCGTCAAACGCAGTTGACTGGTTAATCGAATCATAAAAATGAGCGAACGGAATAATCTTGAAACTAGTATTTCGTTGAACGACTATGGTAAGCGGTGCGGTTTAGAGATCTGCGAAAGACAACCGATCGCTAGTCAGCGTATAGTGCGTACTCGCCAACTGTCCAAAAGTTAGTTCAAAGTTTCTCCATGAAATCGACATGTGGCTAAGTGTCGGAACGTTAGAGTCGTCGCTTTTCATCCAAAAGCTCGATGCAATAAGATTCAAAAATCCGTAGAACGATCATATGTAGTAACAATCATTTCAGATTATTATTTTATTTTCGATGATTTGGCCAGAAAGGGCAGCGAATGTTTGGAATAATAGGCCGATGCAATTGATCTTATGCAAAATAGGCGAAGTAAACTTCCAATGTCTATAGAAATCTGTGTGTGTTTCTGTCTATCGCGCGAATTTCCATCAACTTGCCACGCGTCTTGATTTCATTACACGTCGTTTCGCTTCATTCGTAATGTTTTTTAAACGCGATTCTTGTCTTTCTTTCGATTCCCACGGCCGTTCGTCTTAATATCAGCCGCATGAGCGGACAACTAAAGATACGATCGAACAGGGTGTTGTTATCCTCGGCGAATGGAGATACACGCGGCACTCGACGATATAATCGTGCGAGGAGAATACGTGGTAGACACAGCGGGCGTTATTTCCCTCCGAGTGGTAAAGCTAAATAAATTTATTTTGCCCGTGGTCGTCGTCGATGTTCCCTGAAAACCATTTCCTCGAGAGTTTCTCAACCCTTGACCCCGGCGGCAAATGACGTTGCGCTTTCCGTTTCAACACCGAGATTGTTTCTCGCGTAGCGGTTCGAGGATGGTTCATCGAGAATTCTCTTTCAACCCGTAACCGGTTCGATTAACCCTTTAACTGTGCAAAAAATATTTTTTATCCATTTTGTTTTTTATCCCCTTTAGTCTCGACCGATTGATTCGCCGATTAGTTTACGGAAGAAATAAGTCTGAAATTATTTATCGAGTAATAAATATTTGATATTTCCTTATCCCTCGGGCGACCGTGCCGGATTTATCTCGGCGGCATGTGATATTTACCAAAAATCATTGCGTTAGGTTGTCCCAAAACTTTCTTTCGTTCTATAAGAAAATAACAAATAGATGCACAACACTTTTTGTTTTATATTATTTTATTGAATTATCTTCTATTACTATAAGATGGATAATTCAATGAAATAATAATAAATAAAAATGTCGCGTATATAAAATTAAAAAAACGAAAGAAACTTTTCAATCTAACAAAGAAACAATCTAATATTTATTTCAATTTCACGACCACGTTACGTTGCAACTGTGTGGAATAAATACTGTTTATTTGTATTTCGTTCTTGATATATTCGTAGCTATGATTCGTTGAAAAATAATGTAAAACGATATCGATTTCTATTTCTGTAGGTCTTTCAAACAAACAGAAGAAGAAAACATTATTAAAATTGAAAATAATGGACTACGAAAGCGGGCAACGTCCACGTACAAAAGTGCTACAAGAACGAGGATCCAGAATGATCCATTACAGGACTGCGCGTCCTGTAAGTAATGCGAGGGTTAAAAAACGAGTTGCAAGACGTTAATTTTACACGAAGCAAAATTACCTTCACAAACGCGGTTTCCTCTCGACATTCTTCGCTTCTCTTTCACCTTCGCTGTACTACGATACAATACAAAATTCAGTGAAATCTAATGGAGTTGATGTAAGAACATGGGAGAACAATCCACACAGAGACATTACAGTTTTTCCTATACAGCTCATATCCACGCGAAGATTATCGTTTGTTAAATAATTTATTATTTAGTATTAAGCGTCAGACTTATTTTACATTCATCGTGACATTACGCTGTATTTATGTAATTCTCTATTCTAAGAATTGCTTAATCCATTAAATAATTACTAATTGCTAATTACTCTAAGCTGAAGACTGTTTAATCGTTGAAATAATTAAATTAAATTACAAGGCAAATTGCATAGACGTTTTAGCTGATAATTCCAATATTCAACCATTGGAAAGACGCATGATTGAAAAAAGAGCAGGAGGATCAAGGGCTGCTTTACGTGACAATGTAACGTCTATCTGGATAACTAGTTGCGTCTCCGTTCGGCGTGGATAAAGCCACGTTCCACCGATTAACTCTTATCTCGTCCACCTGGCAGCGATGTTAATAAAGCCGACTTCCGTATGTAATCCACGTAGAAAGCGATACGGACAGGAAGGAAAGAGCAAACGTAAAAAGGAGGCGACGAGAGGCGCGGTTTCCTCGTGCAACTAGCCAGACATCTCATAAGCCTGCTTTTATCTGAATCTTATTAAACCGTTCATCGCCTAATAAATCGCGGCTCGTGCGCACATGGAAAAAGTTTCGCCGGTTTTCCAGGCATTAAAAAGCAACGCGCAACAATTTAGCTGGGGGTGGAGCAAACGAAGAAACAAATTCTTAGATTAACGCGCATCCCTTGCTTTTTCCATCTCGCGGAGGCAAACGGGAAAGATATAAGTTTCATTACGGAACAGAATCGCTTGCCTTATCGTGCATGCTTTTGTATTTCCTTCTCTATTTTCCTTCTTTCTTCTTCTCTTTCTTTTTTTTTTCTTTGAAAAAGAAAATAAGACGAGTAAGAAAATTGTCGTATTCAACGCTGAGAATGCAAAAGAAATTTCGGCGGAATTTTTCTACGTAGAATGGATATTAATCTCGCTTGTTTTCCCCGTGGTGGAGCGGTATTTTCGCGTCTGCACGCGCGACTCGAGAATTTTTCGAGCCCACGTCCGGAAGCTCTGTAAATTTCTTTCGACGTCGGGCGAAAACTTTTCGAATTGATTTAAACCGCCGTGGTCGTCCACGGAAGTTTAGCAACTTCCCGCAACTTCCTTTTTGTCCGCCACACCGGCAAAAAAAAAAGTATGGTAACGCTTGTTCCAGTCGCCTAAGAATTAGATAGTAGATCTCTAGCAATTGAATTTTCAACTTTGTATAAAATAATCAATGTATATACTTGTTGCGTATTAATCAGTTAACTGCGTTCGACGTGTATATACGTCGACCCAAAACTTTATTTCACTGGCGTGTATGCTTGTCGTGTGAAATACAAAATTACCATTTACTATAAGAACTCGCAATTTTAATAAAAACTAATATAAATGACATTTAGCGATATGTTTCCTTTATACTTCCAGTAAACCTATTACGTATTTTATAAAAAAACGTTTGATTGTTTGATTATTCTCTTTGCTGCGTACGTCGGCTGTTCTCCAAATTGTTTTGTTTTATACCAGTTTATGTAACTTTATACCAGCTATACCATCAAAAGCAAATCCACTTTAATCATGTGCAATCTACTGAAAAGATGGAATCCGTAAGGAGTCACGTTACTGGTGCTCGACCTGCGAAGTGCCACTTAATGTGGTACCTTGCTTCGAGAAATACCACTCTGAAATCGACTGAATTTTCAATAACGAACTGTTCATTTCTTATCGAATAAACTTTACTTTTACTTTTTTCGTAAAATTTATAATAGGAGCATTTGCAACGCGTTCGACGTATATACTCGTCGTTGCTTTATATTTCACTTGCGCGCTCCGTAAGGAATTTTTGAAATTAAATTCCGCAGTTCTACTTGTCATACTTATTGAGATATGTATAATTTTATGCGCTAGACTAGGTTAGATGAGTAGTAAAAGTACTTGTATGTGAATATCAGTGTGTGGAAGTACGTGTGTGCGTGGCGTCTCGAAAACAAATGAATGTAAACTGTTCAGTCGGTTAACAGTCGTTTATTGAAGAAAGTGCTTTCTTTACGTGGGGAGATCCTCGCGGACACCCCGCCGCCCTCTGGAAGGCGACGGGGTGTCGGACTCGAACCGACCAAAACCCCACGGTGGCCATGCCGACGTTTGGCAGGAGTGTCCCGGGGCCTCATGGAAGAAAGTGCTGAGACGCGTGCGAGTGCGTATCGATGAATATCTTAGAAATCGCTCATCAAATAAATATATAATTATTCTAATATTAATTCCAAGTGTAAATTTAATGTTCCTATACCGTTATTTCAGCTACTAAGATCCAAAATTCTCAGCAATACTAATACACTTGTGGTAATATGGTTAATGTTATATAAGACGCTTTTATAATCTTTGATACAGTTAAATATATATAACTATTGCTAAACGGTGAAGTTTTACGCAATTTCATGTTTTGAGAACTAAAGAAATGGAACCTGTTTCGCCTGCTCAAAGTTATCACCAGCGCACCACTTTGCGTATTTTATACTTTTAATGTAATCTTTGTGTATCGATGCATTCTGTGAAACTTTGCATCTTTAAATTCACCACAGTGGCATAAAGATGCGCAGTCTGATGCTGACGAAGGAACGAGAAAATATTCAATTACGTACTCGTACTGATGTAACAGTACGATACTTATACTATACTATAAATAAACCACGTTTAACCGGTTAGTTGTCGCGACCTCTTCGAAAACTTTGAAACTTTGTGCAGCTAAAATGTGTCGGAAAAATTAAACGATGACGAGTATACTCGCGAAACAGAGAGTACGTGTTACTCTTATAATACAGAATCAAGTTGCAACGGAACGACTGTTTCGTTTTTCGGTTCTATTACCGACAAGGTTCTCGTTCCTTCGCGACGAGTATACTCGTCGAAAACATGTAACTGGTTAAAACAGCAAAATCAAAATGAACCGACTCGCAACAAACGACTAATACGAAGATTCGCAGAGGGGGATATATTTTCCAAATGGATTACCACAGAGACGCGTTGCAAAGAGACGCGTTCCGCAATTAATTCGCGAATGGGAACACGTTTCCTCGATCAGATTTTTATCTTGGCGAAGGAGGAAGCCGAAGGAGGACAAAGCGGAGTGCACAGCGGGATTGTTAGCCGGTGAACTCATCGAAATACCGGAGTCACGCGTTGAGGAAGAAAAAAGGGAAAGCGAAAGAAAAAAAGAAAAGAAAGGGAAAGAAAGGAGGAGAAGAAACGATAGCGAGGAAGTTTCGGTGTGGAAAGAAACTCTGCCCTCAGCTACTCGCAATTTGACGAGAGAATTCCTGTTTCGCGCCAGAACTTCATTTATTCGGCCAAGTTTTCCAATATTGAGATGAACAGCCTTAATACATCTGCAACCGCCGAAATATGCGACCGGCAGTGGATAAACTTGGCGACGAAGATGGAAGGAAAACGGAAGGGGAGACTAAGCAGTGGCCGGCTCGTTGTGATAAGAAGAATAACAGAGCAACTTTGCTCGCTGGCGAAACTGTTCCCTCGATCATCCAACCGTTCCCACGAAACCAGCTCTCTCTCTCTCTCTCTCTCTCTCTCTCTCTCTCAACGTTCAAATATTTCTACCTTTGTGAAATATTCCAGAGGAAATTCTTGGAATTTTCAAATTCTTCGTACAGATTGATCGAATTTTTGAACGTTGTGTTTTTCGCGTTTTTCACGTTTTTCCGGAGGAAAAAATTTGCCGGTTTTTCCTTGGAAAAATTCCTGCCAGTCAAAAAAAATATCTTTGTAAGCCGAAAAATCGCTGGCGTTTGTTTTTTTGTTTCTTTTTCTTTTTTTTAATAATCGTACAAGTATTCGTACGTTGTAATTGTCGAGTTCGATTCCAGGGTTTCTTCAAACTTCCATTTACATTGTGTCACGACGAAATCGTATTCTTTTTTTTTTTTTCAATAAACGACGTTTCAGTTGAAGGTTTAATTGCTTCATTATACGTAGGTATATTCATTATACCGCAATACGTTAATTATCGTTCCAGTGCTACACGAAATTGCTTGTTTCTTCCATTGTACAGCAGAATTTCTATGGTGCTTTAATTTTGCAATACCCTAAATATAAACGAAAAGATAAAAAAAAAGAAAGAAACGTAACAAATGCGAATAACATTAAAAATTGGAAATAGCACGGGAAGATTAGAAAACGAGGAGATAATTCATTTGTGACAGACGTCCTATCCATTTGCTTACGTCGATACTTCATACGTAATAGCATGAATATATTCGCATGCATAATGCATCAAGCGTAGCATTAGGAAATCTATTACATTAGAAAATATAAGTCGTTACGTTACTAAGTAACGTTGTTTGTTTGCCATCTAAATGATAAACTTTGAATCGAGACGTATCTCGCTGTTAGAACGCGGATCTCTGTGCATTTATGGGAATTACGGGAATTATGGGAAATTTAAAGGCGCAAGAAAGCGCAGAATCCGCACAATACTCCAACTTCAACGTCTATTGTAATATTTAACGAGGGAAAGAAAATCCCGCTTAGATTCCATTCTACTCTTTTCGCTCGAATTCGTAAATTTATGAATTTGCATAGATGCCGGTTACCAACGACGGATAAATTTTTATTAAAAGTATCCGGTGATAAAAGTGTAATGACAGTGGACGAACAACTGATTGAAAAAAAGTTGTCAGCCGACTTTACGAGCGTGTTTGCACGTTTGCACGATTGCATCAGCGACACACGTATTTACGTCTCGATTACGTTTATGTAAGAGGAGCAATATGTCTCACTTTCGACCCTGTAAGACACGTATCCTCTTGATTGTACTTTATCTCGTCTACCCACGCCGTCGATATTAAGACGAACACGCTGAACACGTGCATCTACCGGCGAATATTCAATACCACGTAACGGATCTTTCCTTCAATTTACCGAGATACGATCACCGAATTTTTCTTCTCAATTTATCTAACGATTCGTCTTCTTTCCTTTTCATTAATTTACTTGATCTCGTTGGTCGTAGCAAACGTTTACGGCAGTCTGGAAATTTCTCACTAAAAAGTGATTGCAAGATAATTTTGGTATTTATTCTATGATCGAATTTCAAGCACGTTTAACGTTATTCTTCTCCTCGAATGGTTAGACCGACGAAGAAACGATGAAATATTCGATCGTTACGTTTGACGAAAACGATAGCTCGTTGAAAAACAACGTGCAAAAGGAGTTGGAGTTTTCCATTTACCTTGGTATTTGTACTTTGTTGATTTAAAAATAAAATGTGTCTTGCGTTATTCTTATCGGTAATTTTCCAACATGCATAACTCATTTTCTTATCGAAACAAAATATTCGATTATTCACCGTGGAGGTGTATCGGAATTGTTAAGGTCGAACTTATCGTGAGAAATTTGCAAGTGTACTCGGAACGTTAATTCTCTCTGCTTCTTCTCTGCTTCTAATCTTCAGCGACGCGGCCAAAAATTTGCCAGAGAACGCGTTGATATATACAACGCTTGTACTAATTGCAAGTCGAAACGTAAGGTTGGCTCGACACTAGAATTACGATCCCGTAATATATTGTCCAAACAATCTGTCCAATAGAATGACTCTAATTAAAGCGATATAACGAAAACGAATGGCTGTATAAAGTTACGTATAAAATTACATTTTCATTTCAGAAGCTGCATCGATCAAAATGATAAGCTGAAAAGTGGAAGAGAGTGTGTTTTAAAAACATCAAGATCTTTTCTAACGTCACCTCCTTGTCGCCACTGAACTTACTTGAAATTCAGAATTTTCCTCGCTGCATTTATTTCTATACTTAATTTCGCTGTACAAGTACAACACGATTGATATTCGCAAGAATCGAAATGGAAAGTATCGATTAAAAGTGTAGTTAATCGATATATCTTACGAGAAGCTCGATCAATTTTGTCGATCAACCGATGACATGTTTTAACCAATAGCTGCTTTGACGAGTATACTCGTCATCGTTTAAGGTGCATTTAAGGTGCACATTTTTCAAAGTTTTCAAAGAGATCGCAACAGCTAACTGGCTGATAATTTATTTCTAACGCATAGTATGAATAGTTTCGAAAGCACAAAGGTGCGTAAAATCCATCGTTTTGTCTTCTAACAATTCTAACTCTTCGCGATTACTTTTTAGTCGTTACAGGTGTTTGGTAAACCTGCAAAAATTTTGCCCAGCGACGAATGACAAAAAAAAGAAAGAAAGGAAAGAACAGGAAAGGAAAGAGAAAGAAAACGATCGTAAGTGTAACAAGAGGTGACTGACAACGAAACGTCGAACGTCGGTAAAATTTTCGCGCGATCTGCAGAACGCGTTAACAGATTCTGGTAGAGGCAAGCGACGAGGGTAGGGACGATAAAAATTTTACTCGGAGCGTGTCGCTTCGATTATCGTCGGTCCAAAGAAATTTCCCGATATTGCGATAATAAAGACGATACGCGTGGCCGCGCTGGGGGTTGCGAGATTAAAGAAAATGCTAGAAGAAAATAGAGAAAAGAAGATACACGCTCACGGTGGCGTCAGCAGCCTGTAACGATGATAAAACTATGGAATCGCAATAAAACTTCTTCCTATCTGTTCCTTCTAATTTACCAAAGTCTGATAAATGCTTCGTCTATGGTTACATTTTCCTTGATCTACACTTCAAAACACCATCAATTTTGTTTCTCCAGTGAACTGTAATTTCAATCCTATGATAACTACGTTTCTCTCTTTCTAACATTCGAAACATGATTTATCTTGTTTCTATGTGTAGATCGTTTCTTCGACGCTTTAATAATCACAATTTTTCTCCTCGTGAGCTTCAAAACATCATCAATTTTGTTTATTTAAATGGATCGTTTATTCAATCCCTTGGTAATTACATTTTTTCTTCCGAGAACACTGGAAACATAGTTTATCCTGTTTCTTTAAGTGGATTGTCTCTTCGATCCCTTAATAATCACATTTTTCTCTATCTACTCTTCGAAACGCGATCAATATTGTTTCTTTAAGTGAATTGTTTCTTCGACCCCCTGATACTCATATTTTCCACTTTCTACGCTTCAAAATAGGATCCATTCTGTTTTATTAAGTGTACTGTTTCTCCAACCCATTAACCAGTTAGCTCTTTTTGACGAGTATACTCGTCACCAAGTAAGGACAATATTTTGTGTTATAAAGAGCCCTGGCAGTAATAGAATACAAAACTAAAACAGTCGTTTCATTACGACTTAATTCTATATTGTAACTTTCTGCTTGACGAGTATACTCGTCACGAAGTAAGGACAATATTTTGTGCTATAAAGAGCCCTGGCAGTAATAGAATACAAAACTAAAACAGTCGTTTCATTACGACTTAATTTTATATTGTAACTTTCTGCTTGACGAGTATACTCGTCACGAAGTAAGGACAATATTTTGTGTTATAAAGAGCCCTGGCAGTAATAGAATACAAAACTAAAACAGTCGTTTCATTACAACTTAATTCTATATTGTAACTTTTTGCTTGACGAGTATACTCGTCATCGCTTACTTTCCAAACACGTCGCAACGGCAATTGGTTAACAATCGCAATTTTCTTCTTCTAACATGCAAAGCTTCGAATAAGGAAATAATTAACCTTGTTTCGGTAAATGGATCATTCCTTCAGCCCTTTAACAATCACATTTTTCTCTTACTAACATTCCAAGCGTAATTCATTTCGTCTTCTTCGGCGAAATTGTTTCTTAAGCTCTTAATAATTACATGTCTCTTCGAAACATAATTAGCTTCGTGTGTTTGAGTAAAACTACTGTACAATCGTTAACGTATAGAATTCACCTAGAGGAACCTAGAAGAAGATTCGATGATTTGTGAAGCTTCGTAGCAGCAGGATTAACGAATGACTGTGCTATTCCAAAATACCACGTATGTATCGTTGCTTACTTCAACCATTATAACAAACAGATCGCTGATAAAAATACCTTACGATCTTGTACGCGTGTTTAGCACGAACGTACTCGTTTCGACAAGTTGATCGTGCAATATACGAAACCAGCCTTGGATCGTCAAGTATTTCATCGAATGTTTAACACTAAAACCACCGATAGTTAACACGAAGCTATCACAACCAGTCAAAATGACTGGTCTTTAAAAAATACATAACGATAGAATATTTTTATATCTTTCGATTTATTATTTTCTTACCGAAGGAATTCCATGCTACGTAGAACATTTTTGCTATTATTAATCCATCTGCGACCATGATCGACCTAAACGTGGGTTGACACATTCATAAAATTGTAGAACCAGTCATTTTGACTGCTGTGGTATTGCTAGCGTTAGCGTCTAGCGATCCAGCGGTATTTTCCTGATAACTGATATCATCGTATCGAATGATACGCGGTAAAAATTTGAAAAACGCGTGGCAAGTTGTAGAAAACGAGGAAACTGGTTAATCGGGGTTCGATAAACAGATTGCAGCACCCTTTTACATTTTGACAAGTATCAGTCATTTTCACTGGTATTGGTGTAAGTAGCTTTGATACAAAGTTATTTTGAACTTAAATACATTAAAAACAAAATAAAATTCATTATACTATTCTTTTAGTCGTCGTTGCGAAAGTCATTACAGCACTGCGGAAAAAAGATGTAACATGAAAGTGAGAATCTTAAAATAAAATTGTAAAACCAGTCGATTTGGTGTGGTATTTCTAGTGTTAAATCGATTAACCAGTCGCTGTCGCGATCTCTTAGAAAGCTGTGTATCTGAAACGTGTGGCCAAAAGTAAGCGATGACGAATATACTCGTCGTAACAGAAAATACTGTCATTTCTTCGTGACGAATATATTCGCGAAAAACGGCTAACCTGTTAAAAGGAAACAACGGTAAAGTAAATAAGTTTCGAACGAGAAAGAGGGTACACGTGCGACAACGTATGAAATACAATCTGCAAAATACATACTTAAGCTTAATGGAAATACGGATGATCGATAGAATCGTTTCACGAAAAACGAGAAAAAGGGGAAAAGAAGAAAAAAAGATGAAGAGCAACGTCAATTTCGCAAAGTGTGAAACATTCAAGGTGAGAGTTCGACAGGTGGGCTGGATAAGTGGTCGCTGCAAATCCAATTTATCGAACATCGAAGACACGTGTACGAAACGGTACGAAACGTGTGAAAAGAAGGACGTTGGACAAAATAAAGAGAGGAAGGATGATAAAAAGAAAGGTGGGAGGGAAATTGAGCGAAGTAGAACGAAAGACCTTGATTTGCTGGCTGTACTTGAAACTTGTTAATGGCTGGTAATTAACGTGGCGAATAATCGTCGACTGTTCGTGATGCGCCATTCGAACGACAAAGGGGTCTAATGAAACCAAGTTAAACTCTCTCTCGAGCGTCGATTATCTTTGATCGTTCTAACTTGACATCGAGCTTGAAGCAGCCATTAGAAAAATTACCTCTATCTTCAATACGTTCGTTAAATATCATAAGTAGACTAGACATTTTTATGTATTTACGCGAAATTTCAATTGATTTAATCTTCTGAAATTGAGAGGGTAGACGATGAGATTGTAAGAAGAGAAAGGAAAAAAATAAAGAATGAACTGATTTTTTTTTTTTTTAATAAGAGAATTTAAATTATATGCGAGATACGATGAAAAGAGTTAAAAATTCGCGAGTAATTTATTTTAGCTTCTAACATTAGAACGACGAAGTTCAGTTTCTTTCCTCTTTTTTTACAATTACTCGAAATTACGTACATATGAGTTTTTAGAAAAATTACTGTATTTATTTATATAGTAGCCATTTCACGTTATCGTTACACTACTTTAATTATAGTCATCTAAGAGTATATTTAAATACACATCAAGGATTGATTATTCTAGTATAATACTAAGGTCATATACGATAGGAAGATGGTAAAAGATTGACCGCAAGAGCGAATTAATGATTTAAAAAGATCAAAACGTAATATACGAACAAACAGATTGAATTAATCCAATAGGTGTTCTATAGTCCATTCTCTTCCCAAATCAAACCTGAAGATACTAAACGTCGAAAATCCATAGCATTCGTGTGATAAAATTAATTTTATTTATAGAAATACGTTTCTTTCTATCGAACATCTTCGCTTATTGGCACTGGAAATTGTTTGCCACTTTAACCTGTCAATGGCGATCGAAATCAACTTGTCAAACAATCAGACAAACGTGTTAAGTCATATTAATCGTGACAAATCCATGGCAATTTGTTACAGAAACAACAAAGCCTCGAATCAAAAAGTTAATCGGACTAGAATCCGATTCGATGCTTCTCGTTGGTATCTCGATCATCGTGAAGCATCGAATGGTGGCAAAAAAGGAGATTCGATGAATTAGAAGCAAAATCACTCGGACAGAAAGAAAAAAGAAAGGAAAGAATGAAAACCATCGGGCGCGACAAATTGCAAAAACCAATCGATCGGTCAAATTCACGGTTGCCCGCTGCGTTGCTTTCACTTTTATCGCGCGAAACATCGTTCTTCTCTCTTCGCAAAACTTCGTAAAATACCAACGACGACGACGACAACAACAACAACAAGTAAAAAAGAAAAACCAGAGAGAATGTTCATTCACGTACCTGTTTGCAGAGCGGCAGTCACGTGGCCAGTCACGTAGATTATTCGATCACGGAAGACGTCGATCGTTCGAAGATCGGCACTTCCACCAGACGAGCTCGTTTTCAAGCGTTTCCTTTTATTCCGATTTTCACGAACGTTCACCGCATTTGCTTGCTGAAAAAGAAGACGACGATGATCTTGAATATATGGAAAATCATTTTATGTATGAGAATACTGTTTCTCGCAAAGTTTTTACGATTACTGAAATGTCAGAAAATGTTAGAATGTTTAACCAGTTGGTCGTTGCGACCTTTTTCACGAGTGTGTACCTAGAATGTTTCGTAAAAGGTAAGCGATGACGAGTATACTCGTCAAACACAGAGTATGATGCGTGACTGTTATAACATGCAACTAAATTGTAACGAAATGACTATTTTATCTTTTTTCACGCATGACGAGTATACTCGTCGAAAACAGCTAACTGGTTAAGATATCGTATGCGATAGGATAGTAGAGATAATTAAATATATAATGTTAGTTTACGCAACACGTGTTGACAACCATCTACACAACATGTCAACACAAGTTATGTAAGACATTAATTGCATAGTAATAGTATTAGTAATAGTATTTTCATTACTATACACGACGTTAGTTCATATCACGTTAATATACGCAATAATTAAACAAACAATACGTACGATATATATGATAATATAACAATATACGATATAAATCTAATGATATACCAGTTATTCAACGTTATAGAATAATTAACATATCATAGAATAATAGAGTGAAATAAATAAATGGTAGAAGACTTGCTCGGTGGCATTTAAATTATTTTATATAACTTCGTTGGCAGAGCAGAATATTCTAAATTAACATCTGCATCATAGCCGTTTTATAAAAAGAAGTTTCATAAAATTTTAATTGACCAGCAAGTGTTAGCAAGTGGTATTTTCAAACGCAGGTTCTCCAAGTCAGATTGAAAGCCGTTCGAAGGTTCGAAGCATGGCGAGGAAAACGTTTTTCCGATAACTCGTGCAAGATAATGGTTCAATGGCTAGGCTAGCATTTAAACAACGCTCGACTAAATAACCCGAGCTAATGCGACCTTTAGAACTTTTCGCTTTTCCAGCAGATAGAATAGTCGCGTGCTAGAGCAGAGATGCGACTTTCACGAACTCTTACAATGGTGCGCGCCACCATCTGACGTTAATCGCGTCATTATGCAACTGACTATACGTGGCTACGAGCGAATGACGAAGCTGTTTCACGTTGCATTTCACTACATGGAAACCGGACACCCATCCAATCGCGCGATCTTTAGAAAAATTGATATTAAGTTTCTATATTAAGCTCTTACACCGGTGGAATGTGGCATTGGATTGCTGGGAATGTAATCAAGATTTTTGAAAGAGATAAATCATCTCAAATTACTCGCGTAATTATTTACGACAAATTCGAATTCCACACATCCTTCTTTAATCTTTAGATCAGATATCAACGCATACGATCGTTAGATATAAATATAATTGTAAAAATGAACAAAGTATAAGCACATTTAATGAATTTCATGAGAATACAAATATTATTGAATACGAATTATTATTCAATAAGAGCTGTCACATCTCGTTATAAAAATTACGCTCGCCTGTTCCTTGCTAAAAGTCTTGATTGGAGATTTAAATAAATAATTCAGCAGAATGGCGATGGGAATATTGAATTTTATAGGTCTTTGTAATTGAAAAGAATTTATGAATTGTAAATTATTAGATTTCAGGGAAACCACTTTCTCTCTTTTAATAAGTTTCATTTATACTACTATATAAATCACTCTTTCAATTAAACAACAACTTAGAAATTCTGCCAGCGATTTCTTACGATTTCCACAAAATCCACAAAACGGTATTACTCTCGTGCCAAGCCGATACTTGAATCCAACTACCCCAAACTTCACTCAACCGTCGAATTTAAAAAAATACTATTTTATAAAAAAGTAAAGTTGGAAAATTTTCCAATTCGACTAGCCCGCACAACTTCACGTCCGACATTCCACTTGAAAGAAATATCATCGTTTCAAGCAAGTGTCTTACGATAAAATTTTCAGATTAGCTCAAACTTCGCATCCAACGTTCCAATTAAAAGAAATGCCATCGTCTAAATAAAATATCGTGTAATAAAAAAAAAAAAATATCGAGGGACGCGGAGGGGCGGGAAGTTGCGAAAGTATAGGGTGTAAAGAAGCATTCGGAGCACGGAGTTAAAAAAGTAGCGTAAATCAGCTCGTTTACAACGCGACCGGTCAAAAAGTTCTCGCCAGAGAGAGATTCGACGATTTACGAGGTTCGATTTACCGACGAGATACTTTTCCGAAACTCGAGACCTGTTCGTCCTGTTCCTCGTGGTCCAGGAGAAGGTTTCCCAGGACCTTCGTTAACGCGCGCATCGTAACGCGTCGTTTTCCAAGATTCTAGTGGAACGCAAGCACGTTAGTTGTCTGTTGTTTCTATTTTTGAAACGTCCGAGCGCATCTCGTCAACGTCCTCCTGTCTTATCATCACGCAAATGCTGTGAAAATTACCGTCATTACGCAACCAAGCGCTCCGTTACTTTACGACAATGTTAGCACGAGAACTATCGAATCAACGAATAACACTACTCTATAATTTCTTGCGGGAACTATGCAGCAAGGTATTTTCCTTGCCAAAAGCTTGAATTTGTCAAATACATTCGAATTACATAAGAGCGTGCGACCGCCACGTGAAAATATATTTAAATGTTAGGCTGTAACGTATGAAACGTATGAAAGTCTTAAGGATTCATAAATTTGCCGAATCTCGGTTTTAAAGTGCTCGTGAAATATATTTCAAACACTGTAAAATATATACGTGTCTATGAAATACGAAGATCAAAGGAGAAATACGTGACGAGTGTATTCCTGATTTTAATGGTAATTTATGATTACAGAGGAGAATTTTAATGACACAACCGAGAGCGAAGAGAAACTGTTAGGTTGAAAGGGTGTGGATCGTTAAGACAATATTTATACAATTTCATAGGAATATGGAACAATGCACGTTTAACTGGAAAATTAAATTACAAAGATGATATTGGTGTAACGTGACGAATTTTCATGCCGTTTCCCGCTCAAAATAGCAACTTTCGCTGATCATAGTCTGCATATTTGTCTAAGTGTTACTTTTGCGTTCGTAAACATAAGGAGATTTATAGAGAAAAAGATTTAGGGATTTGATATGGCAAGAACGTGCAACGTTATTTTACGTATGTTGCGCGAAACATTTTGAAATTTCATTAGCACTGTAATGAGACACGGACTATCGTAATTATATTGGTAAAGTTCGGAACAGAATGCACGCAACGATTATTAGCTTGTTTGGAAAGTTCGTAGCATTTTCAGGAACATGATTATTATTTTATTACAAACTTCTTCTGAAACAACCAAGTACCTCCAGCTGAATGTTAACGAGGAAAACTCTAAATTAGTTCTAGATTAAACAAGGTGCCGTTAAAAGCCTCGTATATCAACGAAGGTCACACAAATAAAACGTTAGAACTCTATCTGTCTCGTTTATCATTTACAGCATACATACATACACGCATCTATCACATACATAGTCTTCGCAAGACCTTAAATGGCAAAAAACAAATTACAATTCTGCAAAATCCACTTGAAATTATTCATCGCTGAGAAAGACGGGAAACAAAGGAGGCAGAGTAGCAACATCGACTGTTTAATAAAATGGCTATTTCATAAACATACATTGTCTGTCAATTTTTCTCACATTTCACAGCAAACTTCAACAAACTAATATTTTTTCCAATCATAATATACAGTAAGTATCTAATATCCGATGCATCTACGTTTTACATAAAGACATTGTTCGTGATACTTGAGTTTTTCTTTAAATTTCATTACGAATTTTCCACATTAGCATCCAACGAAAATCTTTTGCTTCCTGAAACAACTCTGTAGCTCTGATTACTTTGTTACAACTACAATAAGTATCCGTTACTCGATAAGTCTATAAAAATACATAATCCTAGGATCTCTCTTAAATCTTGCTATAAACTGTTCAAATTAGTATCTAACGAACATGTAATGTAACAAGAATATGTAAGTATTTTTCTTTCTCAAACCTGCGAGTCCAATTACTGTGTTAGAACTAGATGCACGCTATAATTGCCGGCAGCTCTTGCACCGAGAATCCGCGAGCAGCTTGTGGCCGATCTAATGTCCCTTTCATGGAAATACCTGTCTATTGCGCTGTTCTAGACGTCCGATTGCAACGAACGGAAATATTCGTAAATGATGTACAAGATAAACGAGATAAAAGCGCCCGGTATCAAGGTTGTTTCAAATTACCTTTGAAGTTTGTTTTCCTTACAAATCGCCGCTTCTTGAACGCTCGTTACGAACATCGTTAGTGGACATTTCGCAGATTTATGTAATCCATCGTGTTATCGGACTAATAAGAGCCGGTGAAACTGTTACGTCACGAATAACTTCTAAAGCTAGCGCACAGAAAACGATGGTGAATTAACACGAAACGATAAACAGGTAGAAGCAAACATCGATCTCGATCGGGACCAGAGGAAAAGTCATGGAACTACTGGCACAAACTGACACGCGACCGCCTATTATTTTCACTCAGACTATCGCTCAGATAAGCGTTATCACGAATATTACTTCCCGAACGATCGTAACAATGAACCAACGCAAAAAATGAAAACACTCCAGATCGGTATTTATATTGTTCCACTTAACGATCATCGTTCGTCGTAACAGAGCGCAATAACGCCAAGTGTTTACTTTTTTTTTTTTTGTTTTATTTGAACGTTACGCGTTGACGCAGACCGCATAGACACTGAGAATGTTTATATGTTTGTGGACATTTTAATACACGAATAAGCATAAATTTTCAAAGATATGTAAAATATTCGTCGAGCTATGCATACGTCGACTGTTATACTCTGAATGTTTTACGTATCTTTACAAATTACAGTAGCGACCGAATGTCTCAAATCTTTCAGAAAATAAAATTCTATTTCGCGACGAAATGCAACGAATGAAAGTATAATCTACGATATATAACGTGGAGCACATGACAGACATCGCGGTGAAAGACGCGTCATGTATACGGATATCAATTTTGAACTTTATATTCATTATGTGCGCTTCTATATTACTTTATCAATCTTCGTTACCATTAATTACTGCTAAACGACGAGTATTAAATAATAACAAAATACCAATCTCTCCTCGGACTGCTTCTTAACTCGCGCTCGTAAAACCTCCAATTAGCAATAAATGCGCGCAATTTAATCGCGCCAATGCAGCAACACGAGGAACAAGACTGACGCTTAATCATATTAGCAAGACAGATAGGAGAATCGAAAGAAACGAAGATATCGAGGAAGAAGGCGAGTACGAACCGTGATTCGATGTAAATTCGGCCCGATTGGTAAACTTGGACCAAAGGTTGGATCCGGTTTTTCCAGGGATCACTCACTGGAGCACGCGACTCGGTGGACGCGTCGATGCACCTGTTCACGATGTTTCGGCGCGGTAACGAATCGATGCCGGGAACTTTGATTCGCGCGAACTATAATCGGGTGAAGGTAACGCGGCGCGAAGAAGCACGTGGCAGCAGTGTTTTCGGGAGACCCGTAGCAAGATAATGTTCACGCGACGAGAGCTCGCTGCTCACTGACACCGCGACGCCGAGCGGGGCGCCCTTACTGCCCCCTCCCCCCAGCCTACAGTTCCAATCCCCCACCCCAGCAACCAGCTCGCGTAGAATAACTCATCGCCAACGATGGCTTCGAATTGTTCGAATAAATCGGAATCTATTGGGAATATTTTTCACCCTTCTTCCTTTTTCTGTTTTACTTCTCGGTTTTATTAGTTGCAGGAGTGGCAGGAAGTCGTAGTGTATTTTTCGTTGTTAAACGCCGCGATTTACGGTAGAAAGAAATGGATGAAAGGCAGGCCTGGCTATTGATAATTTAGATTTAGAATTGGATTTATTGGAAATGGTCGATACTTTCTAGTGAAAGTTATCAAATTGTCGCGTCGATTGTTAGATTGCGGACTTTTATTCGTCCACAAGAGGGGGGAGGGAAAATTCGAAGGTTCGAAAATACGTGGAATGCACAGAAAATTCATGCCAACGATCGTAGCAATAAAGAATTCAAAGTATCATACTTATTATAATCCTCTATCCAGGTTTCAGCTTTTTAGTTCTATTCCATTTCTTTCATTCTACTTAGAAGATTGTGAATTTGCATAAATAGTCTGGTTGGTATTGGACATTGGAGAAATGTTTAAACGCGGCTTACAGTTTCTATTTCTATCTTGAATGACAATTTGTTGATCAGGGTTTGAAGTTTTATATATAAACTGAATATTTTAAAATTTCTAATCCTGATCAACAAATTATCATCCAAGATAGAAATATATATATACAAGTTATATCGTTATCCCCTTTGATATGCATATTTTTCATGTTACATATGAATACAAAAGCTCGTGGTTAATGAACGAGCGATGCAAAAATTAACAAAAGTGTACGTCACAAACGGTATAAATTCATTAAATTGCGAAAGAATATTTAATTCTCCAATTTCAAGGACGTTTCACTTAAAATCCATGTTTTCGATCAAAGAAAATAATTACAACCCTCGCTGAACGTGCACGAGCGTGAAATGAATTGTTTTATACGTACGAGTAGTTCAGTGAGACAGTTATCGTTAATACATTTCTTTCTAATACCACTAGCGCACATATATAATATACACGGATATTGCTGCTAATATACAAAGAAGATAAATACCACAAATCTTGTGAAAAGAATATCACAAGATCCGTATTGATCATTCGATCGAAAGGATTGATTCTCCTAACATTACGTTCGTCAATACGCACCTTCCTACGCAGATGACGATTTCCTCGAAATGAATTTGCATTTCTCCTGGAAAACTCTTAGACGTTTGGCTGTGCGGTGTAGCAAACACCTCGACAAGCGTCTCGGAATATTTTCAGAATAATTTCTTGAAAGCCTACAACGAAACCATACAAACGCTGCTCGCCATGAACAATTAAAACTCCGCGAGAAGAATCTGAAAGGGGCGAAGAAAATGCTTGATTTCTTCGCCCTTTCAGATTCTTCTTGCAAGTTTCGCTGGCACATTCGTGCAAACAATGTCAGCTGCATCCCCTAACTCGGCAATCCTGCTCAACTCCCGAGTGAACCGAGACAATCTCCGTCGGTATATCCAGTCGCGAGTCGTTAATCAATTTAAGCTCGCAATCTCGATCGACGAAGAGGCACGGAGCTGATGATTCGGCCGCGTAATTAATACCGGAGCGGTTGTTCTAGTCGACCAGCAGCACCGACGATCAAATGGAAGGAATAACTGGAGCCCGGATGACGATTCTGGCCGATCGAAACGCGACTCGAACGGCGAGAGCTGGTAGTAAATGCAAACGGCTTGACCCGAACGACGAAGATCGAATCGAGACAAGACACGTAGCCTGCTCGTCGTGTCTGCCTCTCTCTCGGACAAACCTTCTTAAACGGAATGTCTACTCGAGCAGGAGCCGGTGCAAGAGTGCAAGAGCCGTACAAAGGAACGTGCAAGATCGAGCTCCCTGCACGGTTGCAAATTCAATTACCAGCTGGCCATTAAGTGCCATGCGATCGAGACGTCTTGCGCTCTTCGCGTTTCTTCTCTTCTTTCTCGATTCTTCGTGTGTTATTCCTTTGTTCTTCTGCTCGACGATTCATGATCGTTACGTGCGAGTCACACCGGGTTCGTGTCTTTTTCGACGGTTGAAATCGGACAAAGGACAGCCTCTCGAGGGGAAAGAACGCTTTTCGAAAGGAGTTTCCTACCAAAGTGTTCCGACTATGTTTCGTACTGTTGATATTCGCTCGAGTAATCAGTTCCTTGTCATTTTATCACCGCACACGTTTCCAAGAATGTCGTAAAAATTACTCGTACGAATTAAAAAAAAATATTCGTACAAAGACTACGACACATGCATTTATATAGGGAAATAGGGGGATGAAGAACTACTTGATCGTGATGTAGACTTAAACGAAGCTAATAACTGGACCGTGGATTTCTATGCATTTTTGAAACGATAATTAATAATTATGATAATTGGAAGAAAGATTGAAACGTACGAAAATCTATGAAATATTTAATGTACATCACTTATTACGTACGATATATAGGTGATAAAACGAGTTTCCACTTAGATTCCATTTCTTTAATTACGTTCGTGAAAGTGTGAAATATAAACATCCGCGAACTACTAACAACGCATAATGCGCGCTTCTAAGAAACCGCGAATGTATTTATTATTCGATCTGACGCCTGATTATTTTTTATTACAGACGTCAAACATTTTCCAACTGAATGACTGAATTATGTTCCTCGGGAGAAGAATTTCATTACATCGGCTATACCAACTCCATAAATTATGAGTCAGCATTTAGGCACCGTTTCAAACAGTATAATAGAGATAGAAGGAAGAAAGGAGTAGAAGATGCACGAACGACAGATTCTTATGCTGATCTGCCAGACAAACAGCCCTAAGCGGCCAAATTTTTGACCGGTTCGACGAAATTTTAATGTTTGCTCAAACTAGTCTGCATACCAAGCAGCGATCAAGATTCCCTACAGACGTTCGAACGCGCACTGCGCATAAATTTTGCGAATTTTACCGCGATCTAATCTTGCCAACATTATTCCGCTCCAATAAAAGTATTTCACGTTGCTTGAGATTCCAATTAACGGTAATCTGTTTGGGATATTCCACGTTGAAACATTTGTAACTTACACCGGCTCCCGAAAGTATCTCGACAATTATTGCGTGTGCCATAGAAAACATTTTGGAATTTCATTAGCGCTGTAACGAGACACGACTGTGATAATTACGTCGGTCAGCTTCGAAACTAATTTGGAAATGCTATACACAAGTTACGAAATATTTATCGCAGACACGTATTTAATAAAAAAATTAGTATACCACGTAGCAGAGATTAGTATGTATAATAAGCAGCATCGACAGCCATTTTAATTATATAGTAGGTGTTAAAAATGGTCCCACTGAATACCGAGGCTTATCAACCCTTTGAATCCGGGGAATTTCGACGAAAGCAAAAATTTCCAAACAAATATTTATTAATTTGATATCATTCGAAACCCGCCGATCAACGTTCAACCGCGGTGTCGGGACCAAGGCCGAGTTCCTCCCTACATTTCATAGATAAACGATTCAAATAAATAATTGCCCAAGAAAGCCGCGAATAAACAGTCGCTGGATTCGATAGAAATATATCGGACGTATATTTACGTCGCTAAGATTCAAAGCGTTAATATTTCCTGATTTCTATATATATTTCCAAATTTGTTGCATGCTGTACCGAAATAACCGTGATAATCGAGTCTCGTATCAGCGCTAATGAAATTTCAAAATGTTGCATATAACACACACGATACATTCGTTACAGACGTTCGCGAGTGTCGGAGTAGTTTCGTGGGTCTGTGCGTGTACCGGAGCGCTGTATGAAATTTTCCCAACAAAAATCCCGATACGAATTCTTATTGTCTTTCGGGAACAAAATATAAAAATCATGGCGTATACCGAAAGGAGGGAAGAAGATAATGGGAACCGCAAAGAAAGGAGAAAGTTACCAATAGATAAAAATTTTCCCCGGCAGGTTTCGTCACGTGAATAAACACGGTGTTTACGCTCGTTAAAATATTTTCTCGAACGATCCGTTATAAAAATTGACACACTGATAACGCTGGATAAGAATGAAATAGAGTTTAATCTCACTAAAGCGGGAAATGTAATAGAAAGGAGAAGAAGAAAAGGACAAGAAGGAAAGTATCGTTCGATAGATCTCGGAGATAAAAGTTGTAAGTAGCGGGAGGCATGCGTTCTTTCATTGGTATTCGCAAACAATCGTTCGATTATGATTATTTGCTATTATGACACGGGTAGGAATTACCACGGAATCCTACCGTGCGTGTAAATTTCCGCGAATCGATGATAAGCATTTAGATCGAGGAACATTTCAAGAGAAATCGCTTAATTCTTCGTAGCTGACATCTTAAAACCGAGTCGACACGTAAATGTATGTCTGCTTTTATAATATTTGTATAATATCGATCCATGTATGTATAGGGTGTGAAAGTTAAAACCGACATTTTCGTACGTAAGCTTTTTTCACTGTCCTGACGTTCACCAACATCCCGTGCAAGTTGTACCTACACGTTTTTCCATATGCTACATTGCACGAAAGTAAGAGATGACGAAATTTGAAGAAAGAAATTTTCATAGTCGTTCGGTGTAAAGCAAGCGGTGACGAGCTTTACGAGAGTATTTACATATGGAAATGGATTTTGTAAATTATTATTTCCTACACATATAGCATACACGTATAACAGGGAAATTATTTGATAGTATACAGCAGAAGACATAATGAAAATTCGACCAACGATAAATACAATTGCTAGACAAAATATGTACGCATCGTTGTATTTGTTACAGCATTTACGTGTTAATTAATTACGTTCAAGAATACTAAATTTCGCATCGTTTCGCAATATTTTCGTACGATTGCGCAAGACGCTACAAAAACGAAATATCGAAGCTGATAAAAGCCGCTTTATCGAAAAACGGGGATACGTGTAAATATTTTGTTGCAGCCACTGTATGTTGACCTGACAGGAAAATTACTAAAAGAGCAAATTCATAAAGAATCGATAAAAACGCTCGTGTTAATGAATCAGACTATGCAACATCATCGTTCTTATATCCCCATAGCGATTCATATTTACGCTCTATATCGAACATAACGACCTGAATGTCAAAATTCTTCGCCCATCGACCACCAAGCAAATAAATAGATAAATAAAAATATTCCCGCCTTCAATTTTTAAATTTACTCGTTCCCACTATACGGAGATCCTCCAGAGACAACCAGGAAGAATTCCCAATGAACTCCTAGAAAGGATGGAGACCATTGTCCGTTTGCTGGAGAAAAAGGAAAACGAAGAGGAAGGAATCCTTCGAGCAAACGGAATAAAATCGTGATTCCGATCTGACTGTTCGATAGCGGTATCGCGTTTCGAGCTGTAATCTCTCGTGGATGAGACAGGTGGATACACATCGCGACTGTCTTTTTACGACGAAACGTCGTCGTCTCTTCATCCTTTTTCTTCTTTTTTCTTTTTTTTTTTTTTTTTTTTTTGATGACGCTACCTCTTGAAGTTTCGCGCTAGACGCGCAGGGATACGAGCAATTTAAATTTAATGCCGCCTTTTATACCCCCCTCCCCCTATGCCACGCGCAACCCTTCACACGTCCTCTCTTTCTTATTCCTCTCTCAACCCCATATTCGCTGATCGTCTCTCTCTTTCACGCTCTCTCATCCTCTACGTCCAACGTCGATGCGTTCTCTCCTGACGATCTTTATCCGGAGATTGCGACTTCCAAGGGAGCAACCACGACCGCTCTTTAGGTTTTTAAAAGAAGAGACTTTGCCGGTAGCCGTCGTCGATCCACCTAGATATCGCTGTGTCAACTGTGTCCGACAAACACTCGCCTTGACCCGAAATTTTCATTTTTATTCCAACCTGCCTTCCCAACGCACGTGCACCGGCATCATGGGCAAACGATATGGCATCCTACGTGAGATTTCAACACGGAAATCGTCTCTGAGAGACCTCGGGCGGATGCTGTGAAGCGTGACGATGCTCTCCGAGATTACGGTGTTTCGGTGATTTTAGGGTTTATTGGATTATTCGTCGTCTTGACGAGTTTCGGGGCTCCTATGTTGCTTCTAAGATCCGAGAAGATCGGAAAGAACATTCGGAAAATTCGAGGTTCTGAATATTCAGTGAACAATAAATCTAGTGGCTACGGAAAGCCACGTATTAATTAATTAACTTGGAGAATGTTAAATTTCGTGTCATTTCCACTGCAAAAAGGTAATGATAATTTCTCAGCTGGTTAACGTAATAGAACATAAAAGCTTCTAACTCAGCGATAATCGTTGCTATTATCGACTGAGGAAACTATAATTTTTGTTTGACTTACGTTTATGTTGCTCGTAGTCTAGTTTCGTTCGACGATATTTCAGATAAGCTGTCGTCGACGACGATAATTCAAAGTTAGTTAAATAGTCCAAGGTGTTCAACATTTCAAGGAACGCGTGTCGACGAAATTGACCGAGACTAAAAGAAATGTTGCAGAACGTTTGTCACAGAGAAAGAATTCGGCCCGACGTGGCAAGTTCCGGAGGAAGAAAAATTCGTCGGGAAACGAGATTGTTTATTCAAACGTGTCCCCGTGGCGGAGAAGCCGGAACGAGGAGCGAAACGCTCCTTTCTTGAAATTCGCGTTACCGTGCGCGCGATTAATAAATAACTGGCGAAAGAAGGTAGCGCGTATCGTTGCCCATAGAAAAGAAAAACGATCGCGCGAGAAATGGCCGCGGCAACTGCCTCTATTCTCCCTGATTGCGAATAACTCTGTGAAACTGCCCGCCGACACGTGAAACGCGTCCAAGAAGTCGCGTTTTATAAAAATAACATGCACGTGCCAACAAACAATAACGCGCTAATCAACTTGAGATAAAAGTTGGCGTAAGAAAAAAGAACAGAAGAAAGAGGAGGCTAAACGACGAATTAACAGTTTATCATTCCTTAAAAAAGGTATAAGAGGTACTTATACGTGGAAAATATTGTCAAATTATACGCTGGCCGTTTCAAAGAATCGCAAGAGATTGCGCGCGCGTTTCATTGGAATTCAAAATCATTTCGTTAACAATTGAATTTCACGTTTCCCAACGAAAAATTGTTGTGAAATATTTGAGAAACAAAAAAAAAAAAAATGATAAAAAATCGGAATGGACAGTAGGGGAAAAAAAGCGGAAAGAAGCAAAGGGAATAACGAAAATCATAGAACAAACTAAAAGCATGAAAGTTACGTATCGCGATTACGAGTACACGCGTAATTTCAGTAATCAACGCAAGCACCGTTTTCGTGCAAAAAAACGTTACTAGAATCGTGGACGATGTAATAACGTGCAATTTACCTTCCTACGATGGCAAACACTGTTGTTACACGTACAGTGTTTAACCACTCAACGAGCCGTTTATTCCGATAAAATTTTTCTTCGCTGTGCCATTAGCCTGCAGAAGAAAGTTGACGTTGCTTAAAAAGATGCTATCTGTTTTCAATTTGATAAACCAACAGCTACTTGGTCAGTCACGAAAAAGAAAATTGTCATGCATAAGCATGTATAAGCATGTGTGAGACATTTTGAAATTTTATTTTTATCGTAACGAGCTACGACTATCACGATTAATAATGGTAATGTTTAAAGCCAATTTGAAAATCTGTGCATCTAAAAGTCACAGGAGGTCCATTGCAAACATACGCTTGGCAAAGGGTCAGTGTATATGTGGAATATACGTATATATATATAGAATATGAACCTCTCACCTGATCCGAAATTTTATTTTTTTTTTTTATTTTTAAGATTTTTCAAATGCATTATTCGTTGCATAGGTACATAATTAATATTCAATTTGAAAGTTCATTTATAACGAGAAAGGAGAACTTTAACGATTGTTTCCTACCTTTTCTGCTTCAATTTACAGAGTTATGTAGTGGCTGTGCCTTTTGAACGGCTTCTAAACGACTCGATGATCGCTAAAGATAGTCCGATTAAATATTATGCCTCGCTAATACAACGAATAATTAACTATGCAAATATCTGGATGATCCGTGCGAAGTTTATAATCACGTTAAATATCATCTAACTTTTGTACACGTTCTCGGATTGATCCGAAATTGTACGAGTACAAAAATGAAACATCTGCAAATGTTTCATACAGGAGGCGTAATATGTTCGTAAGAAGTTTCTGCAAGTGTTTGTGTACATTTGTGAGCACGGGAACAAAGATTAGATAGTTATAATCGGAGGAAAAATGGCAACGATACGAGACAGAAAAGAAAAGCTCGCGACAGTCGAGGAAAATAACAATTTTTCAGATTCTCCCCCTGCCCCCTCCTTGCTGTATGTATATATCGCGAGATTGTTCCGAAGCAGAACGAAATTCCGCGATGAATTATTCACGAGGAATATCCCGGCCACGAAAACACCGGTCAAGTATATTTTTTTCTCTTTCCTTTGCCAGAAACGTGAAATTAAAAAACCGGACCACGAGCTAGGACGCGTCAAGAAGTTCGAAATTTTCGAGAATTCAGGCTTGTACCGCGTCTGGCCGTAACTGTAGCAACACTCGAGAGGAATATTGGAATCTGAAACAGCTTGCACGAGACATCACCGCCTTATGCATGCATATTCCATTTGCTCTCGTGCCTCTTGACGTAAGTTTGCGCGCAATACTCGCTGCCATGATATCTTAATAATGAGTCAACAGATTTCTTCTAAATTGTGCGTTTGGAACAGGTCTCGCGTTGTATCACGTTACGCTATAAAATCGATGTCTTTCTATCGTCTGTAGTAAAGTTACTTCAATATCTGCGATAGTATCCATTTTTCTATCGTCTGAACAAGCTGAAGCTTTTATATCGTCGTTCCTCGTCATTGCTACCTTTTTTTTTTTTTTTTTTTTAATAAAACACATTTGTTTTATTCTGGTGCGGATAGTAAGTATATTTATGTAAGTTGAAATTATCTTTGATTTTTCTGCATCTTGCAGCTATTAAAAATGGCACTAAACATCGTAGGAAACGTATAACAATTTAATGGCAAAGATCGTTGCATCAGGGTTACCCTGTATTTTCTTCAAATACAATCAACATGCGTGGCAAATTGCAACATTCTTTATCGATCTAATAACTGGCTAACTTAAAAATAAAAATCGACTAAAAGATTCTCGAAATAGATATCTGTAAATAAGATCTCTTAACACTAGAACTATCACACCAGTCAAATCGACTGGTTTTACAATTTTATTTTAAGATTCTCACTTTCATGTTACATCTTTTTTCCGCAATGCTGTAATAACTTTCGCAACGACGACTAAAAGAATAGTATAATGAATTTTATTTTATTTTTAATGTATTCAAGTTCAAAATAGCTTTGTATCAAGACTACTTACACCAATACCAGTGAAAATGACTGATACTTGTCAAAATGTAAAAGGGTGCTGCAATCTGTTTATCGAACCCCGATTAACCAGTTTCCTCGTTTTCTACAACTTGCCACGCGTTTTTCAAATTTTTACCGCGTATCATTCGATACGACGATATCAGTTATCAGGAAAATACCGCTGGATCGCTAGACGCTAACGCTAGCAATACCACAGCAGTCAAAATGACTGGTTCTACAATTTTATGAATGTGTCAACCCACGTTTAGGTCGATCATGGTCGCAGATGGATTAATAATAGCAAAAATGTTCTACGTAACATGGAATTCCTTCGGTAAGAAAATAATAAATTGAAAGATATAAAAATATTCCATCGTTATGTATTTTTTAAAGACCAGTCATTTTGACTGGTTGTGATGGCTTCGTGTTAACTATCGGTGGTTTTAGTGTTAAACATTCGATGAAATACTTGACGATCCAAGGCTGGTTTCGTATATTGCACGATCAACTTGTCGAAACGAGTACGTTCGTGCTAAACACGCGTACAAGATCGTAAGGTATTTTTATCAGCGATCTGTTTGTTATAATGGTTGAAGTAAGCAACGATACATACGTGGTATTTTGGAATAGCACAGTCATTCGTTAAGCCTGCTGCTACGAAGCTTCACAAATCATCGAATCTTCTTCTAGGTTCCTCTAGGTGAATTCTATACGTTAACGATTGTACAGTAGTTTTACTCAAACACACGAAGCTAATTATGTTTCGAAGAGACATGTAATTATTAAGAGCTTAAGAAACAATTTCGCCGAAGAAGACGAAATGAATTACGCTTGGAATGTTAGTAAGAGAAAAATGTGATTGTTAAAGGGCTGAAGGAATGATCCATTTACCGAAACAAGGTTAATTATTTCCTTATTCGAAGCTTTGCATGTTAGAAAAAGAAAATTGCGATTGTTAACCAATTGCCGTTGCGACGTGTTTGGAAAGTAAGCGATGACGAGTATACTCGTCAAGCAGAAAGTTACAATATAAAATTAAGTCGTAATGAAACGACTGTTTTAGTTTTGTATTCTATTACTGCCAGGGCTCTTTATAACACAAAATATTGTCCTTACTTCGTGACGAGTATACTCGTCAAAAAGAGCTAACTGGTTAATGGGTTGGAGAAACAGTACACTTAATAAAACAGAATGGATCCTATTTTGAAGCGTAGAAAGTGGAAAATATGAGTATCAGGGGGTCGAAGAAACAATAAAAATATTCTATTATTATGTATGTAGTATCGTCTATGGAATATACTGTTACTATATCCTGATATTTGTAATTTATTTATAATGAATAGATTGTACAAATATAGACAGGAAAACGATGGTAGTTTAAACATGAACTAATCGCAATAACACGCTACAATTTGGACAACTCTCAACACAACGGATCCAACGTTCTCTCTCACGCGGACCACACTCTCTCGACAACGCTAGCAACACTATCCTCTACAATGCAACTCGCACTCTCTGACTTATTCTCTCCGACTTCCAAACTAAAACTGACTGCTCTCGCATATCTTTTGTCTTTTCATAAACCCACCACGCACGTGTTCCGCGACCGCTTGTGGCCAAGGCCACGTGGGCCCTTTTTACAAAACTATACGATTGAAGAACGCTTCGGCTCTCGCGACATTGTATGTGGTTCACCCGCTAACTCCTAAGCCTTTTGCCCGCGATACTACATGTATTTTTTAAAGACCAGTCATTTTGATTGGTTGTGGTAGAGATAGCTTCGTGTTAACTATCGGTGGTTCTAGTGTTAAAATTCAATCTTGCATTTTCGTTTTCTCTGTCCTTCCAGCCATTCAATTTTCGGCGCACTGTTTATTATAGAATCTTAAAAAACACCCAATAACTATTAATTTCTATCTTAATCAAATAATATAGAAAGCATAAAAAACGATTCACAGATGGAAAAAATTACTTGAGAAAGCCAAGTACCCTAGAACCTCGGAATATCAAACACGAAGAAACGATCTTCTCGTCTTTTCAAATTTACATTCCAAATGAACATTTACAAATGTATTATTTTACAGTGTATTTGGAAATTACCGAATTTTTACGCTATCAGGGAACAACGTGGCAAGTTTGGCTGCGGGGCCCGTATTTAAAGAATCATGGTCCAGCGTTTCGAATTCGTGCACACTCATTTTACGTCGATAAGAAACACGACCGACCATCCGTTTCCATGGTTGTGTCGTGGTCCGTGAAGATAATGCTCGGATACGTCAATAAGTTAGAAAGTGTTCGGTAACGAGTGCTCGTTAAAAATCACGGGAAGCGACGAAGAGGAAGCGCCGCGATGAAACGTGAAGCGTGTCGCGCGTTTCATAGAAATTTCTGTATATCTGTTGTAACTGCGTTTCCGATCGCTTTTCTACTCGATACATGGGAATCGTTATATCAACCGGACGCTTAGTTGATACGCTGCTCGAATACAAAATCACTGGCTTCGTACTCTTTTTTTCTCTCTGAAAGCCGCGGCGCTTTCTAAATGACTTCCGATCGGCCGCTGTTAATATCGAAAATAGCGACCGCGAATGGCGACGAAAGTGGAAAGCGAATGATCGAAGGTCGAAAATAAACGTATAAGCTGTCCATCGTCAACCACTAAATTCCAACATTTTATCGAAGAATCTATGCCTATCTTTTTCCTTCCTGTCTGTTTCTCCGTGAAACTGAACGTTTTAACGATACAACGAAACGAAGAATTGGGAATTCGTTTAGAAAATAATCCTACCCTCCCCCCTCCCCTCGATTCGAAACTGAAAAGAACGAGAAACATTGTTCGCGCCATCTTCGTGTTTCTTCGTTTAATTAAAAATATTTACACCTTGCTTCGTAACAGCCTGTAGAATATAACTTTGCTGGAGATATAAAACGAGCAACTTCAAGTATTTCGATGTATCTTGAAAAATGGAAGAATGCCAGGTAGGACATTGTAACTAACAAGGGAGGATCGCGAAAGGTCCGGCTCCGGCTTGGATGAAGCTTCGCAGACTCGAAGAACAGCCAAAAATAGATACATACGTACTTTTCCCAGCGAAACCTCTACCTAGATCTCCTTCGCCCAAATCCTCGCCCAGTGTTAAGGTTGTTGTGAAGATTTCAAAGGAGGTTCGGCTGAAAATTTGCACGAAGATTTCAACGAAGATGAACCACGCATCTGCTATTTTTCCTTATTCTACGAGTCTACGAAATGTTGAAAATGACAACGTGAGTTCGCGTTCGCTATCCATGTGCAAATGCGCTAGTTACAATAAATAGTAACTAGAAGATAGCTCTAGATACAATCGATAGATTTAATCGATAGGTTTAAGATGTTCTTTTGTTTTTAACCCTAGTCCATGTAAGAAAGTGCAATAAAGGTTTTTCGGCTCAGAACGGAATAAAATAATAGCTATTGTGATTCTATCTCTAAATACAGGAATAATAACAGGTTATGGGCCCAGGTTCAATAATTAGTTATTATTTTATTCAAAATATTATTAATAGTAATAATATTGAGGAGCGCAGAAGATAACCTAAAAAACAAAAAGAAAAACGTGCGTGATCGATGATTCACTGTTGAATATATAATAATTGCTTACGTGATAATACAATTATCAAAAGAATATAAAAATGTCGAGCGGGCGAGTTTAAGTATCGAAAAGCTAAATAAAGAAAATTACGACACATGGAAATTGCAAATGGAGGCAATACTCATTAAAGATGACTTGTGGGAATATGCGAATGGTTCAATAATTAAACCTGAAGCAGCGGATGAAGCCTCTTTATGGAATAAAAAGCATGGTAAAGCCAGAGCCGATATTATTTTTACCATGAATTCGAGTGAGCTATGTCATGTGAAGCATTGCAAGCCTTCACATGAACTATGGAATAAATTAAAGGAGGTTTACGAATCCAAAGGACCTGCAAGAAAGTGCAATAAAGGTTTTTCGGCTCAGAACGGTGTGATAAATTTATCCAAAGAATAAAATAATAGCTATTGTGATCCTACCTCTAAATACAGAAATAACAACACAAAATTCGATCCAAATTTTGGAAAGAATAGAATTTTATTTCCTTATCCTCGAGATTTCTCACGTTTCTGATATCACATAGAAAATGTACATACTTGTAACTTTTTGTACGAAGCAAATATCGATAACTGCGTTACTAATAATTCTATTATAAACTAAATCCTATGAACGAAGAAACGTTACGAAATAGACGGAAGACGACATAAGAGAATGTAAATCGTGAATCTTCACGAATACGTAATAGTCGTACGAGGCATAACACCGAATGGCCGATAACTCTGCGATTCAGCGGCGAAGAAAATGTCGTTCGTTGACATATAAACGCGATTGCACAAGAATTCGCCTCAGCAACGCGAACTTCTGGTGTCAGGCTTAGGGAAAAATGAAGCCTAACGGTATGCACGGCGTCACGCCGAGAATCAATGTAAATTTAATGTTGATATCTTTGGCGAACTTACACGAGACGAGGAAAGTCTGGATAAAATCCAAACCTGGTATATAAGGATCGTTGCACCCATAGTAGAATGTGAAAATTTCCATGTTGCGCAATACCGGGCAATATTACAGTTTAGTAAAACCATGGAGCGAATTTTCCAATATATTTAAATTATCTCATGGAAATTTTGTTAAAAAGGATAAAAAGATAATTTTTTTTAGAAGATTTCTTTGGTTTGGATAATGATAAATTTTGTGGTTTGTGGAAATATTAATGGGGTATCTATTTTTTATATATTTAACGAAAATAAAATGAATACTCTTATCTATTTTTTGTGTAGAAAAGAAATAGGTATGAAAAAAAGGGATTATTATCTATTCATGAGGCAGCTGCAATGTGTTTAGCTGTTATCAAAGATTTAGGCAACACTTGTCGGAAATACGAAAATGGAACCGATAAAATCGATGATCAACCGTGTCAGCGGCCCGGCGATTTATATATCGCTGTCCGAGCGATAATAAAACGTATGTTTGTGTTAACAGCTCTTACTAACTTTCAGGGAATAAAATAAACGTTAAATAAAGTTTCGAAATATACGACGAAAACAAAATCGTATATTCGATATACTGCGGCTTTTATTCTTTAAAATATCACTCTTTCGATATATAAATACTATTTTGTTAAAATTAAAGGTGGAAAGAGATTCGTTCAAAAATAAAAGAAAAAGAAAAACATATAATACAGACATTCTTCTAAATATTCTATCCGCGAAAATTATGTCAGGAAATTACGTTATCGAGCAAAAACAATCGCCGTGCTTTCAACTTCGAGAACAATTTCAACAGATGGCGTCCTCGCCGTAAGAACAGCCACGACACGTGAAATCTAACAGCATGAACAATCAATGATTAAAAGTAAATGACTTTTTGACAATAGGAACGGAAAACTGATTTCGGAGTGACTGTATTATCGCGACATTCGATACTGTTACTATTTACGTAATATTTTACAACGTAATCAAAGCAGGATCAAAGATTTATTATGCATCGAAAAAATTGTCTTTACCGTTGTTGATTATTATGAACTTCCTTAATTGTGAAATGAACAAAAATGTACACTTCGAACGCGGCGTTAATTAAAACATCATACAAGAACGAGCAACGTCAAATAGCCTTAAATCTAACATGACGATTATTGATATAATTATTCCTGACATCAATTGTCTGTATCGTTAATGACAAAATAACCGTACGAAATTTTCATTGAGAAGCGAGATTAATGTAGATTGTTAAAGAAGTGTGTATATATTTAATGTGATTCTTACGAAAGAATTAGAGGAAAGTTTTAAAAGAACCAGATAGGATGGGATCGGAACAGAGCTCTCAAGGTGGTACGCACAATGCCAGCGCTAACAGGACAAGAAATATACCATTGAGACGTGGGAAAAGTGTACCAAATCGTGAAAGAGTACCAGAAGACACACCACCGAGATGTACCAGTCCTGGTGCAAGCATTTGTTCGGATTCTGATCTACCATATATATCTTACACTGTGAATAGACCTATTGGTGATTCACCAAAGATGACAAATAAACAGTCACAGCTATATAGAGGCAAAAGTTTTGGTGGGCAAGATATATCTAGACGTAAAAATAGTTTAAGTACCAGTAGCTACAGGTAACATATTATTTTAAAAATTTATTTTTCAGTAATATATTTTATTTGAATAATAAATTTGTAATTTCTAATTACAGAAAAACTACCTCTGATAAAATCCATAACATAGTAGTAGTGAAACCAGCTATGCAAGATCCAACAGCTGACAAAGATCCTGATCTGGTTAAATTACAAAGTATTCCCATGTTCCTACCTATCATGCGTGGCACTCTCAATTTGCCCCCAGGTGTCAGAGATCCAGAGGTGCTGGAAAGACTCAATCCCATTGGTTTGTTTAACCTGTGTGCTAGGTATCAACATCATCTTAATACTAATGCTCAAATGATCGCAGCTGAACAATCTACTCTATGTATCAACATTGAACCAGAAGTGACAAAGATACTTAATTTAGCAACAGAAAGGCAAAAGAAGTTTGCCAAGTTTGCTGAACAACTGAACAAAGTACACGAGCTTAGTAAACAACTAACCAAATGTCATTCTCTTCTGAATCAAACTCTAGAGAGCCTTGAAACTTTGAACAATCTTTTACCAGTAGAGGATAGATTAGAACCATTTGTATGGACTACTGGATAAAATCAATGTTAAAGAGTATATTGAATGGTAGCTTAAGAAAATTTATAAGTACACTGCACTGGTGCTAAAAGATGATCTGTATTGACTCAATGCAAGAACTGTTAGAAATTTGTTCTGTTTCTTTTGTTAATAACAATGAATCTTTATTACTAGTCCCTATGGAAAAATTTCTAGTACCTATAAATGTGTTGCACAGAAATCTTGACTATGAGAATATATATATATACATATATACATCTATTTTCATGTTAACCCTAATAATTGTATAAAAAGAATGTGATGTTTAAGTTCAAAAATACATATATTATGAAAGAATTGTACATTTTATTAAAATAAAAATAAACAAATTCGCGATTACAACAAAATGATTCATAGCATCCTAGTTATACATCGATATAAAGAACCTACACATAGAAACATAACATTTCATAATTTTTAATCATTTACATACCCTAGTTGTTAACACCAGCTGACCGTTGTGCTTTTAACATTCTGTATGCTGCTATGATATCACTTTGCTGTTTTTCTAATTGTCTCCTTTCTCCAATTGGTAGATTCTTACGTTTTCCTAACCTATCTATGGCTATTGTTTTCTTAGTCCCCATTTTTGTCTTCTCACTCTTTTTAAGTATTGAATGAAGAAGCAGTTTCTTTTTTCCAGGCTGTAACAAAAAATAAGCGAATGTTATTAGCGTTATATAACTAAAAAGAACGTTGTATTAAAAACTTTACCTTAAAGGTACTTGTATTGTCAGCATGTTTTGGCCTGACTTTTAATTGAGGTGGTTCATGAGCAACTTCTCCAAATTTAACTTGATCTTTAAAACTATCAAATTCATCTAATTTTTCTTCCATTTGTTTTTGTTTCTTAGATTTCAATTTTTCTCTCCTCTTCTCTGACTTACTCATTTTAGGTTCATCAGTATCTTTCTTCTTCTTCTGTTTTTTAATATTTTTATGCTTTGCCCTCAACATCTCAATTTCATCTATCTCAGTTTTTTCACATTTCGAAAGCCCCTCTATCTCTCCTGTATCTGGATTTCGATTGACTTGAACACTGAATTTCCTCTCAAAGGCAGTTTCATTAATAAAGGCGTAAGTATCCCTGTTAACTCTGCGCAAAAATCTATCCTCACTTTCGCCAGGTCTCTGTTGAAATACAGGAACAACTTTATCTGGTCTAGCCTTTGGATGTAAAGGCTTAGAGCACAACCTACTGCCAACAGATATGAGGGCATTTTTCTTCTTTTTCTTTTTCTTGACTTTGGTTATCTTTCCTGACTTCACTGCCTCTTTCAATTTCACTACTCTTTCTAAAGTTTTCGGTATAGCTTGTTCGTCTGCATTTTTTGGCGGTGCATTTATCTTTGTTTCTAACCTATAATAGGCAGTTCACTAACCTATGTAAATAATTCGAGAATAAAGCATATTTAACACACAACTCACTCTGCTAGTCGTTTTGCCTGTTGCTTAAGAGGATCTTTTACGCCTCTGTGCTTTTTTCCTGGGATTTTCCGACCCATTTTTCTTCGATAAACAACGACACACAGCTTTCACGTGGTCGCTACAGTAGCGTCACGTCATCTGCTTGAATGCGCGACTTTATGTTTGATTTAGAATGTTGATCACAAAAATATGTATTTGATTTTCAATTACAGAATGTAACTAAAAACAAAAGAAATTGTAGATAAAGATAAAATAACATTGTTGCAGTTATAGTAAATATGATCAATTTAAGTTTTAATTATTTTAATACTAACGAATCAACGAGAATATTTTAATATGTTAATTTAGTGAAAAATTGAACAACGAATTATTAAATTGAAGAAAGATTATTGGAGGATTATAGGAGGAAAGTTATTACATAATAATGATAGAAACAGTGAATATATTTCATGATGTGATGTACTAAATAATAACGGATGTTGTATCACGAGTCGAGACACGGTTCGACCGTAATTATTATTCAGACGTTGCGTCGTCGTATCGAATGAATATTACTACGATGATTCTCGAAAAGTGAATGCGAATAAGCTACTTTGAATATTAAGTCTATAAAATTATAGTCTAAAATAAAATGTATGATCTATCCCTATCATCTGGCTCGTCACAATTTAAATTTATATAATATTTTGTAACACAGACGAGGTACAGAGTTTTTTTATGTAGCCGATGCGTTTCGTTACCAAGTCGGTAATGTTAAAAGTTATAATGAAATCGTAAGAGGGCTCTTAAACGTGCAACACGAAAAATTCATTAAGTTCAAGTCTATGTTATCTGTTGCCTATGGTTGCAGTGGCCATCGAGGTTAGGAGATAATGTCCAACGTTTTACTAAACATTTCGATCAACCATTTACAAATTTATTTAATAATTTATCGCATTAAAACATTTTATTGTATATCGTTGATGCTAACCACACAATTAACATCGATCCTATCATTAAATACTTATTACGTATTCCTTTTTTTTACAACTAGTTATATCTACAAGGTAGAATCTTAACAGGAATGAACCTAGCTCGACCTTTTCGATCAGTTGCCAGAAACCAAAAATGTAATTGTCAACAAATATATTCTATATTCAAAAAATATATCAATGGAACACCATCAGTGTTATCATCTGAAGAAAAAGAAAAGAACGAAGATAATAGCGTCTCGTCGATAGACGACTTGACAGAACCCACAAATTGTTGTATGTCCGGATGCGCAAATTGCGTATGGATTCAATACGCAGAAAAATTAAGCGCGGTACTTGAAAAAAGCGAAGTAGACGTGCAAAAATTAATCATCGACAAAGTAGAAGATCCTAACATGAAAGCGTTTCTCTCCATGGAACTCAGATTTAAAAATATCACTAAAGACTAAGAATACTGTATAAAATACTGTATATATGTATGTACATATAAAATGACGAAATTTTAGACAATAAATCCTTATGTTAATTTAATCGGCTATTCATTAATCTCGTCTTGCAATTTTGAATCTCTTCCAATTACTATATAATCGAAATAGGCTACAACGAAGATAAATGTACATATATATATATATGTAGGTGTTACACACCTATATATTATTCCTGGAAATTTTCGTTGTTTCAAAGTTACTTATGTGTTTCTTCTATCTATAGATTAACAATTTGTCACAATTGCAAACCACTTCGTTAATGTTTCGTAATAACTCGCGCTTTTTTCGCAAGAAGCTTTATCCCGACTATGAAACCGTGAATTCGAACTGCTTCAAATTCTAGAAGCCACCGCACCGCCATCTGCGAATGTTTATTGCATTTCCCCAGATGGCGGCACGTGTACGAAAGCTGCTTGATGAATATTTATCTTTATAATTGCAACAAAAATAACGAACATCTCGAGTCGTGGATCTTCGCTCGAGGACTCGTGCCTTCTATCGCTATTTATTCAACTCGTTCCGTTTATGAGATTCCAGCACGTGTAACCAGTTTCCCCATTAAAAAATAAAAGAGACTCGTACAACCTTAGACTTATACAAGACTTATACAACCGTTCGAAATCGTAGATTAAAATGCAAGATATAATAACGCTTACGAATTTAACAGGTAGGAGGAAAGAAGGAATAATAGGAGCGGCGATACAACGTCGATAATAAATTCTGTTTGGACTGTCTGTTAAAAAGGGAACAGAACACGGTTACACGGACGAATAACTTTGTATTTTCGTCTGAATTAAATTCCAATCGGCACCTAAGACGCTTCGACTGGGTACGCGGTGTTGGCAATGTGGCAAGACTTTCACGTTCTTTAACGGGATTAATTAAAATAAGTGCAGATTTATCGGCAACACAGTTCGCTACCGCTTGTACCGATAATTTAGTATTACGGGTATTTTTGCGCGCCGCTTACATTACGTGCATGCTTATTTACATTGCATACATATGTATGTATAAAGCCACTTGTGCCGCTTACGCCAGTCAGGAGAATGTAGTGTGACACGTACTGACGTGTTGGCGAACAAGAAGGCGTATATAGCGCCTCTTTTTCTATTTTTGCCGCCAATCGCATGGAAATTAGCGAAGAGCTTCGACAATCGCACCATTAGATTTCTCCTATAATTAACTCAGTCGGGTTATCGCAATCAGAAAATTTCCAATCTATTTCCAGAGATTTCTCTTTATCGTAGAAATGAACGAAACTGAGGAAACTGTTCATAGAGCGGAAACGATATGGGTCATTGCTAGCGTGAGCGAGTAATTATGTAAACGAGCGGGGAAAATAGCTGGTGGCGAGAAACTAAATACAATCGAGCCTGTGAATGATTTCTTTGCGAAATGTGCGTTATATTTCCATGATATTATTTAAAAATTTCCCGCTGATACGCTTTCCTTCTAGAGCTGTTTACCGAGAAAACGTAGCGGATCAACAAAGCCCGTAGGCTCTGAGAGCGCACGTGTTAACTAGAGGCGCGCAAAGTTGCTTGTTGTAACAAGCAAAACGGTTTCACAGCCACCGATTTTCCCCGGTCATCAAACAAAGGCCAATCTCAGAGTTACGCGTATAGAAGCCATTTTCCAGAATTCCCAGACTACAGGCCCTCACCGCCACTTCCCATTTCCTATTCATCCGTATTAAAAATGCCGTGCATAAAGCTATAAAAATATCCTCTTACAACAATCCAATTGTTCTTGCCAGCAATACCCACGCACCGACTACCAGGATCGCCTCTTATACGTAGAAACCTACAATCTGAAGCTGTCGTGAACCTCGAAACTCGTATACATCGTGGACCTAAATTCCTGATAAAAGTCGGAGATATTCTGCTAGAATTAAGCCTTTCACGTGGATATCCATAGCAATTTTTTTATTTCATTCGTATCGTCGTTGATGATGCTTCGTTGTGTATATTTTTAACGTTTGAGGCGTAAGAGAAGTTCACAGGCGATTCTGTGAAACGAAATAAAACGAAGAATAAGAAAATTACGCTCGAGGCTTCGTGCATTAGGTGTGATTACATTCGAAAAGTATATTGAGTATACTTTGTTAACTATACTTATGTATTCTTTGCTGATTATAGACCGATAAGAGGTGGACGATTGGTCGAAGGTTACTCTAAATATAAAAATCTAGAGTACAATTTTTTTACTCGTGGCCTCGTCTTAAAGAAAACAGCGGTATATGCCGTTTGAAAATTTGATTTTCTCGGAAACGAAGCCTCCGACGAAAAAATTGTACTACACGTTTCCGACTTATTTTTGGATATAGAACAACCTCCTTGTCAATTATACTCCGTCTATTTGGGAATTAGGTAGATTCCTATATACTCGGCAAATTTTCAACCTCGAAGGTGAAATTTTCTCGATTTTCGTCGTGTCTTGAGTGGCAGAGTGCATCTATTGCACGACAAAATAGAATTCAATCTCACATCGTTGTACGTAACGACGAATACACCGACGAGACTCGGAAAAGCGAACCTACACGTAATACGAATAATATAAAAATTGCAATAAAAATTCAGGTCGAAAACGTTGGCTAGTGCGGCCTCGTATAATCTTATCTGTAGCTCTGCCCACATGTCAAGTTCTTCTACTAGCAGTACATTCGCACACGGCTCTATTTCCATGCGGCACGCGTATCAGTGTGACGTATTTTCTCACATACACACGCATAAACACATCTAAATATATACATTCACCGTTTGATAGGCGCGCTCGCGCCTACCTTTCCACACGTCCACGTGACACATTGAACAATGCTCGTAAAGTAGCGTACACGTTCGGCCACACCGTCTTAAAACACATTCTACTTGGCTAGTGTGGGTGTGCAAACGCGCGCGCGCGTGTGCGTGGATTATTTTCGCTTATACCGCGGCGCACGCAATCTCAGAAGTGGTTCTCGCGTTGACAGGTTCCGAGCGAGTTTTCGCCGACCACGAGCCACCGATCGGTCAGTGCTTCGAACAGAGGATCCACGATTTCTAGATCCTCCTCGTACCTCGTCTAACTTTCGCGCTTCCAACGATTTTCCGGTTCGTTCGAAACGTCGTGGAATCCGGCGCGCCTCGACGCAAGGATCGAAGGATCGACGACTCCTCGATGCTCTTGAAACCTTTTGGAACTCGGTGCTTCGACAGACAAGGGATCGATGATTTCTAGATCCTCCTTCGACTTTGTACAATTCGACGCTTTGGTAGGCAGATCGACGATTTTTGGATGCTTGTCGAATATCGTGCAATCCAGGCAGGAGAATCGAAGAGGAGAGAACGTTCTTGAAACTTTGTGGAATTGATCGACCAGTTCGTGGATCCTGAATTCAGCGCCTCGACGAGTTCTCGATCCACTTTGAACTTGGATAGCAGGCTGGAAAATTTTTGGACTCGCGCTGGACATCGCGGAATCCAGCGCTTCGAAGATGGGATGTTCGATCTCTGGATGCTTTTTCAACATCGTGGAATCCCACGTCTGAAAGAACGAATCGTCGATCTCTAGATCCTCTTTCGATTAGAAAGACAAATTATCGAGTTCTAAATTCTTTCCGAAGACTAGTGAAGTGCAGCGCTTGGAGAAAGGGATCGTTGATTTCTAGATCTTCTTCCAACATCGTGGCGCTTCTAAAAAGAGATCACAGATGTCTAGACGATTCTTGAATATCATCGAGGTACTGTTTCCAAATTATTCTCAACGTGAGATCCAGCAGAATTAGAAGAATGATCGTCGTAATCAAGAAGCAAGATCCGACTGTTCGATATTTTGAAGGAAACTTCTACAATTCGCAGATTCACTTCGAACGTACGACTAGCGGATAGAAAATCCAGTGGTTGGAAAAATTGTTCGTTTCTATATCTGGTTGGAATATCGCGTAATCCAGTGATCGAGGAGGATTTCTAGATCCATTTCGAACATCATAAAACCCGTCAGGAAGGCGAAACGATCGCGTTCGTCGATACGAAACCGCGTGACTCGCGAGGAAATTCTTATGCAACGCGTGCAGGACGTGGTGCACACTTTGCCGGTGCTTAGGCGAACGTCAGAGCAGAGAAGGAGAGGAGAACCCGTCGCGAAGAATTATGAATGATCCTCGGAACGAGGATGATCGCGAGCCGGCCCCGTGTACCCGGTTGCTGGAAATAGCGTGCAATCTGCGCACGGAAACGCCGACAACTGGACAAATACGCTTGTTGCTCGCTTCGTTTGCTCTACACCAACGTGCTATCGTTGAGTCGTGACGAAGAGGTACCTCGGACCGGTTGTATAACTATTCAAAGTGAAACTTAATACATCGTAGGACAGTGAATTAGTAAAATTAGAGGCTTTTTCTCTCATCAAGCCGAGGATCGTCGCTCAAGTGATTTTGCTACTCGTTTCGTTAGCTGCTAGCCAAGGTGCTATCTTCACCGAAGAAACTTCAATTACACACGTTATCCTCGGAACTTGATACATTAGTCGATGTACGCAAGTTAATTAAATTTCTTTTTCTTCGTCGATCTGAGAATCGTCGTGTCGAGGAACGATTCTTGTTCTCTGTGTCCTATCGACGTGCTATCGTTCACTTGCGACGAACAGTACATGTAAGTATCTACAGCGAAACTTAATTGTACAGAGCCGGCAACGGAAATTAATTTCCATTTCTTATTCGTCAAAATATTGCCACGCAAATGTGAATAGCAACTTTATTATCATGGTGATCGTGGTCGACGGATGCGGAACAGTGATAAGGATGACGAAACGGGACGAGAATAAATGATAGCGTATGTATATACGGTCGCGGTTGTACGAGAAATCGTACGACGTTTTAACGTGGCCGTGAAACTCGGGACACTACTGTGAATCTAAAAAGTGTTCGTTTTGCATTGCAAATGAAAGAACGTTTCTTTAAAACGTAATTGTACAACGAACCTGTGCGACAGTACGATGGTGTTATCGATGGTTCTATTCTATGTCCAACAAATATAATTGACGGTGGTGACCGGTTTGACGATAGAAAATTGTATATACACGTCGTACTCAGGAAATATGGTTATGAAATAGAAAAATGACTGGAAATGATTTCGCTGGGAAGAGGTGAGTGGCGTTCGTGGCGAATCGTAAATTCAATTGACGTACAACGCGATGGTGCTAGTCGTTGAGGAACGTGTTTCAGATTATCGTTCGATTTACAATCTATGAATCAGTCAGGCTGGCGACAAAAATCATCGTAGAAACTTCACGATCACGGATAACAATCGTCTCGTATCTCGTCGTTCAATGGTGTTCAAAAATCTGTCACTCTAAATCTTCGATGAGATTCTCGTACGATGATCTGGCAGAAGATAAGCGAGAAACGTTTGCAAAGGAGAGAAAATTAATTGGTAAGACGAGTTGCCCATTTCTGGATTCTCTTCGGACGTGGTCGGGTCCAGTGGCTCGATAGATTTCCAAATTCTAAAAAGAAGATTCTCGTCGCCGTTGATACGACACGATCACCGGCCAGTCAACGCCTTGACAAAAGGATCGTCGATTTCTAAACTTCGAATAAACGTGGAATCGATAATTAAAAGAGTCGGAAATTTGAATTTTCAATTTCTCTTCACGGAAGGACCGATGATTTCTAGATTCTCCTGGAATTTATACAGAGCGTTTCAACAGACAAGTCAAAGATCCATGCGGCATCTTTGAAGATCGCGGAGTCAGTGTTTAAACGGAAGAATCGAAAATTTCTATCATCCTCGTTGAGCTTTGTGAGATTCGGCGCTTTAACAAAAGGATCGATGCTTTCTAGAGCCTCTTTGACTTTTTCCGGCGTACGGCGTTTCAACAGAGCCGCCGAAGATTTCTGCGGCCTCTTTGAATATCGTGGAAACCAGTGCTCAGACAGAGGAGCCGACGGTTTCTAGAGATTCTGTTCGAACGCGGCATGAAATTCTTCTTTGTATCGCGTCGGTGAATTTGGCGAAGAAACTCTGAATAGGAGAAGAAAAGAGACACGGGAGGGAAATCGAGATCGTTGAACGAAATGCTCATGACTGAAAAGGGTTCTCTGTCGAAAGAAGGAACCAACGAGGAATCGGACGAGCATACGATCGCCACCGACAACAACACAGTGCCACTGGACGAGTTATTGGTGAACTCGACGGTTCCTACGACCGCGGTTGCAATAAAAGTGTGCGATGACTCCGCGGACGAGACCGGAAGAGGCAACAACGAGAAGCAGAAACGCGGCATTCTCAGCAACTTTCAGAGAAGGACATTCAGCAGGATCAGCTTCAAGGGAGAGACCGGCCCTTTACTGAGCAGGTCATTTTCCATATTTCTTTTTTATTTATCTCTTATTCGCTGGTATACAGATTATATTATACTATCATTATTGTTATTATTATTATTATTGTTATTATTATTATTATACATTTTATTATTATACATGTTAAACGTTTATATATCGTAAGAATATTTAAATTATACGACTGAAGGATAATATTATGTATGAAATTAGTTGGTAACTTGGATCAGTTCCAAGGAAAATAGTAGTGCTCCACTGAGCAGGTGGACTTCTTAACTTCTTTCCATGTACATATTCTAGTTTATGAGATTTTTTAAATAATACAGAACGAAATTTATAGCTTGGACCGGTCCGAAGACAAAAGTTGATCCTCCATTGGTCAGATGGCTCTTTTTTTAACTTTTGTATCGTTCATGGGATCGCACGCTAGTGTTTTAAAATATTTCGATAATACGTATTTATTTATGGTTGACGTATAATTTTGTAGGAAATTAATTCATAATTTGAATTAGCTTCGAATGGGGGGTCCTTCCCCGAACAAACGAATTTTCTAATTTTTCCTCCTTGGACGTGTATCTACGTTCTGCTTCGAGTGATATTGTTGAAAAATAACGTTGCACGAAATTGTTGCAAGAGTACGAAGAACGTTAAAAATATCTTTTCGTATATATGCGGAGATTTGTACATATCTATACATCCGGCACTGAACTTGGGCCTACGTACTTAAACTATTCTCTACGAGCTATTTAAGCGAAATAGAAATAACGATATTTATCTTAATTACTTAATTTAACGAAAAATTGCAAAACTTGAGACGATTGGTCAATGTTCGTTATGCTCGTAACAACGTTCACCCACTCGCGCTGACAGTAAAAATGTAAAATCGCAAGTGTCTCAAAGGAAGGAACACAATTTCCTATTTCCTGGTCAAACTCGAAATATGGAAACGCAGGATTTTTTAAGAAAACCGAGCATTCCCGTTTTTCTCCATTTTCTGTAAGTATACCTTTACTATTTTCACGAGAGATATAGGTGGATGAGAGCTTGGCGAGCAATATCGTAACTTTCAACGATGCAGTTAGCGAGCTCTCTTTACGATAATCTCGTCCTTCCTCTGTTGGAATCGCGAAATATTCGGAGAAACCAAACTGCTTGAGCGATTCGACGCGAAAGAAACGCTTGGAAGATATCAAAAAGATCGTCGAACAAAAGTGGAACTAAAAACCTAGATAAAAAGCTAGAACCACTAGAATAATAGAAATGATCGGTCCATGATTCTTCATAGACATTTTACAGATTTTAAGTGGACTTTTTTTACGGATGTGAATAGTAGAAAAACTTATGTAACAATAAAAAGTCTGAGACGATCTAAATAACTAATTCGTAATATTTCATAAAAATTCTACAAGTTTATTACAGCGTATAACTGTAAACGAAGCTTGTCCCTTTCTTCGTGTTGTAGATTTCGTTCGTACACTTCTCGATTTCATTCGAACGATACAAGTTTTACACGTTGGCCGTCCCTAGTTCTAGAAAAACGTAGAAATCATTCGGAGCTCACTCAGAGAATGCACGTATTAACAAGAAATATTTTTCTACTGTTTCAATGAAATTTTCCAAAAACGTATTTAGAGAATAGTTGACCTTTCATCGACAGCAGGAGAGAATATAAGTAGCCCTTAAATTTCAGATCAAAATATGTAATTAAGCGACAATAAGTCAGGTTGCAACTAATTGGTTCAACCGGACTTTGCCTTCTTACTATGGATTTTATGGGCGGGCAATCTATTTTTTCTAATCTTAATTTAAAATTAATTCATTGAGCATTTAGGGTATTATTAATTAGCTTCTCGATAAGCCCGCACCATAAATTTTACAACGGTAGGAAATCCGGATTTCCCCCCTGCCCTTCAAAATCCCGAACAGCATATTTTCTCGAAAACTTGTAAGAACATCTAGTTTGAATATTTTTTTGGAATAATTTGATGATTTGAAAACTATTAGACGTGGACCTGTTAGATATGGTACAGATAAAATTATACAAATTCTATTGAACTGTATTCTTTACGATAATCTTCTCGTTGAATCCTCCCAAGCACGGATAACTTATTGCACATTAGAAACGTTCCGCTTTTAACGTCACGAAACTCGAACGTGGCAAAAACAAAAATAATTCACACGGCCATCGAAGGCAGCGGGGAATCCATCTGGAACCGATCTTCCGAGGATCCATCGGAGAATAGCGATAATTGCGTGTGGAAGACGCAACGCGATTTTCGGCGGCGCCGTCGAAAATACACGCGACGCGACGCGTCGCCGTTCGTCGTGAAAACTGGATCACAATACGTGGCTCGCGACCCCGCGAAAATAGCGTCGTTCCCGTTTCCCTGCCACGATCGGTAGAAATCCTGCTTTTCGGGACGAGAATAGAACCGTCTAATTGCGGAAGACGCCTCAAACAGATAATCCTGACGCCGGCGTCGTTGGCCGTGTACGCGCGCACCATAAAAACCACGACATTTCGCTTGAGGTTAATCGAGATGTTTGTTAAGCAACGTATCGGTACCATACGGTTTCTTCCTCCGCCCTCGCGTCGTACGAATGGTTTTGTTCGATCTTCGAAGATTAATCGCACTGTATTGCGTACAAAGAGCCAGTTTGTTTTTGTTGGTCAGAAATGTTGATTGTTCACTCCTTTATGATGGCAGAGGAATTATTAGACGAAAATGTTTATGTGTTTATGAGAAATGTAAATCTTCAGAAATGGATAATTTATATAACGTGAAAAGTATAATACACATTCAATGTAGTTGGCCTCGTGTTAACAAAAATTCCCTCTTCAATTGAATATAATTAGATCGAAGAAGCTACGAAATTTGCCTAAGGAGATGCCACGTTCCATGCTACAACAGCAGATCTCTTTTTATACGTATATTATGGATTATCGTATCGTATCGTATCGTACGAACTATCGCGTCGTATAAGTAAAATAGCTCTTTTATAAGATATACAAGCGCTTCTTTAAATTTCAAAAAAATGAATAAGCATCTGTTCGACCGCTTCGCGGGCAAACGCGTTCACAGTATAGCGCGCCAACCACAATCGTAAATTCCCGTTACGATACGATGATCGACCCCACGAATCAGTCGAATTTCTATTTCGTTTAAGATTATAGCACTGATTTAACATAGGAAAACCTGATTCACCCATGTTTCGTCTGAATTAGTAATAAACCTAAGGAACTTTTCGACCTGAAAGATGCTTGTAGCAATTAATAGCAATTAATGGTAAAGTCGATGCTAAACTTTCTGACAATTGCTTCGGATTATCACAGGTTCGACGATATTTGCACATTTGGTGGTCTTGGTCCTGATCAAGGGATGGTATTTCGGTAAACAATAGGTGTTTCGACCACTCGCGGGGAGACGCGATCGCAAGAAAGCACGTCAACGAAAGGCGTAAACTCTCGTTACGATTAGATAATCGACGCCACGAAATGATCGAACCCCTGATTTCTGTTACGACAATAGGGGTGGTTCAACTGAATTTACACTGAATTAACAGGTATAAAATAGTGTTTATTCCAACAACTTTATATGGAAGAATAGTTACACTGATGCGTATGGATAAGTGAAGTAACTGACTGATTTAAGGTATGAAACTCGGTAATAACGTGTTGACTATTCTAACGGTGAAGAATAAGTGTAGAAATGTTGATGACTGCTTGAACACTCGCTCGAGAGTGCTGGACTGCCCTTAAGGTGTCTCGGAAGAAAGCTTGGTATGGATGTGTCCTTTTACTGATGAACATGTGTTAGATTTTTCCCATCTGATGACGCCCGCTTTCTCCGTGATTCCTAAGAGCGCCTAGCAAACTCAAGGACCTTTCCAAGACCCAGCCATAAACTGCAAATACTTCTCGAATTAGAGAATTTTCCAGACATGCAATTAGACTGGCAAACATGTGTGGAGACAATGCAGATAAAGGCTAATGTCTTTATGGTGGGTCATTGCGTCTATTGAGAATCGGGATGGCTGTAGATTGACCGTTGGCTGCCAGGTAGCGAGGGCTGGCGTGCTCCCGCGCGACGTAACAATAGGTCATGGTGTGTAACAGCATTTATCGATAGTTAACTTAGGTCTATCTACCGTTCTTGACTATAGACTAAGATGATAGACTATAGACTATAGACTAGATAATAGACTAAGGTCTATTTACAAGAATTATCGCACGAAATTAGCATCCGTTTTAATTAATGTGTGAAAGTTTCCATACTTAAGTCCATAGCTTCTGTCCATATTTTACTGCCTTTGAATTCCTTCTTTCTAACGGAACTACTATCTTAGAGAAACAGATGAGGTGTGGTAAATATCTCGAGTTCAACTAGTTCTTACTTGGAACCTGAAAAATCTAATCCATTTACTCTCGGCTAATCCTTTAGTAGAACAATTTCTGTTCCTCCTGTTGCATTTCATTTATACCGATTTACGAAGCGGATCTGTTTAAGCAGGTCAATTATCGATAGTTGAAAACACATCTCTTCTTATATTTTTATAAGGAGGATGGAATCTACAAAATGAATTTCATCAAAACCGATTTATTATTTGTTACTTGTATTTATTAATTGTTTACCGATGCCTACATTACACACAAAGCACAAAATCAGTTTGTTACTTATTACTCGTTATTTGTGTTAATTAATGGTTAGTTAATGTCCGCATTTATCATTGTGCAACGCACAAGATCAATTTTGTCAAAATCAATTTACCAATCGTATTTATTATTTGTTACTCGTTATTTGTATTTAGTACCTGTTGCCTAATATTTGTACTTAACGCACAGGATCAATTTTGTCAAAATCAATTTACCATTTGCCGATCAATTACATACAAAATCAATTTACCATTTACCAATCAATTACATACAAAATCAATTTACCAATTGTATTTATTATTTGTTACTCGTTATTTGTNATTTAGTACCTGTTGCCTAATATTTGTACTTAACGCACAGGATCAATTTTGTCAAAATCAATTTACCATTTGCCGATCAATTACATACAAAATCAATTTACCATTTACCAATCAATTACATACAAAATCAATTTACCAATTGTATTTATTATTTGTTACTCATTATTTGTATTTAGTACTTGTTGCTTAGTATTTGTACTATACAACGCACAAGATCAATTTTATCAAAATCAATTTATTACTTATATTTGTTATTTATTATATTCATTATTTGTATTTAATACGTGTTGCTTATTATTTGCATTTATTACTGTATGATGCATTACTTCTATTTACTACTTGTTACTTACTATACCTATTATTATTAAAAAGCTGTATATAGTGTACGATATGTAGTTTAATAATTTTTCGTCTGTATAAATAATATTAGTCTAATTATATTTAGGCATACACTTTTCAAACAGGTCGCAACAGCTGACTGATTAAATCTACTGCTTGTTATCTACTACTTTAATTTACTGCTCGTTAAAGTACTGAACTCGTGCATCAATTAAACTTGTCCTAAACGCATAAATATTCCCAGTCCATTTCAACTACACGGAACGCTTAAATCTGCGCGGTCATGAAAACGTATCAGAATCACGAAAGGCGTATTCGAAAACTTGATGAAGAGACGTTTCGACAAATAGAAATGATGCACCGGTGCAACGACTTGTTTCGGGACGGTGTCTCTTGTCATCGAGGCTCCATCTCTAGCGAATGGAACGAATCTTACGGATTCTCCGTACGTTGCCAAATTGGCTAGTGCGAAGACAAAAGGGAAATCGCCAACGGCAAGGGTCGAAGTAGGATCGCTTCAGTGTCGGCTGAGCCTCGGTTCGTTAACGTACTCGATAATTGGACGAGCACCCTCAGCAACTTTAGTCGACGAACGCCAGCGCCCCTTTCCCTCTTCTTCTTCTTCCGCGCTACCTTGGATTTTTTTCAATGATTTCACCCGGTGACGCGACGTTCTTATAAATAGTCCGGCAAAGTGCGTAAATCAGTGCCCCGTTGCCTCGTGAAAGTTACTCCAGAAATTTCTTTTCTTTTTCATTTTCCCATCAGAAAACGAGTTCCTCCCTTCTCGCGATAAAAGATGAGAACGAACAGTGGTGAATTTGTTCAAGAAACATTAGGATAAAATATAAGGAAAATCGGTGCGAGGTGAACGATTTGGAGATTTTATTTCGAGTGAAAGTGACATAGTGAAAAGTGAACATAGAAGCGAGTGTGCGCGGGAAGATCGGAAAGATCGGAGGATGTGATCCGAAGGGGTCAAAGACGACGCGGCGAGATCGAAAAACGGATGTGGTGCAAACGATTGATCTGGATTTTCCAATGGCTCTGGACAGGCTGCGATATTTGGCTCTGACGATGAGTTCTTTATTCGTTGTGCCTTAAGAGCATCCGCTGGTGCGGTTCTCGGCCCCCCGCTCGAAGGTGGCTTAAACTTAGACGCCGAAATTCCGCTGCAACTCGGGTCGAAATACGAGTTGGATTCTAAGCGTGCTCAACACTGAGTCGTTGTTCGAGAAACACAGCTTTTTTCTGTTTCTTCATATTCTTCCCTTTCTTTTTTTTTTCTTTTTTTTTATTTATAACACATATTGCGAGTAGCTGGCACTAAATAAAATAGCGAAGTCCACGCGTGTGGCTAGATCTACAAGCATTTATTTTTACCGATCACCGACCTTTCGTTGTCACGTTGTAAAGCAGAGGAAGAGAGGAAAAAAGAGAGAAGGATGATATTTGTCCCGATCGATCGATCGATGATGACCAGTTAAAATAATCATCTGCACGAATCGTGTGACAGATAAAGATCCGGTGTGCCCTTTGAAGAGAGAAAAACAGGAGAAGAGAAAGAATGGATGGATCGACGTTGAAAACACTTTCACCGAGTTCCTCGGGATCCGGAAAGATCCACTTGGGCGAGGGAATGGCGTTATCCGGTCTACGGAGAGCGTTGTCTCAAGTGTCGATGCTGGTCGTTAAGGCGACCACGTCAGGGGAAGCTGCTTGGAGGGAAGAATTGCAGAAGTATGTCGCTTCTACTGCACGTTTTATTACGTAAGACTGATCATATTCATTGAGAAAACTGGATACATTAAAAAAGGCTATTTTCTTATTATAATGATCTTATGATACCAAAGAATCTGTTGAGAAAAGTTCAAAAATACGGTCAATCATGAAAGTCTTCGTCTGCGTCGTATTATAACAACGTTAAATCGATCGGAATAAAATTCCAAGTTTCACCGCAACGTGCAAATTATTTTTTGCCAGGGAGACTAATTTCAGTGCTACTTTCAAGCACAAAGCAAAATCTCCACGAAATATTGAAACCTACCAATCGAAATAATAAGATCGTTCGAATGCAATCCTTTTCCTTCAGATTTGTTTTGAAATATTTTTATGGAATAACCCACGTTTCGTTATAAAACAATTATTGCAACGAGCGTACGATTTGTTCTAATGAAAACACGTATTTTTATAGTATGCACGAAGCACCTTCGAGATTGACTGTATTTCCAACAAAGAGTTACGACAACACCGTGTAAGTAACATCGCACGTTCATAAGTCATCGGTCTCCATAAGATCGCATTTCGATATTGATTTGTGGATTGTTTCATAAAAAAAGAGGAAAAGTAGCAGAACAGTAGCTATGTCGATGCAAATTGAACGCGAAATTTCTAATCTACTGTTCCGTGGTGGCAAGCGTTGCTTTCCTGCATCTAAGCACAAACTGCACTTAGCATAAAAATACTAAATGGCTGCAATGCATAAAACATCGGATAACGTTGAAAACGGTATAGGTACAACGATCATCATCGTCTGGTGTAGCGTTTCGGACCAAGATGAAAGAGTCTGAATCAAGGACGACTTCCAATAGTCGAGTTAAGGCTCGTACCGTCTCGTCAGTAACGTTCTTTAAACAACAATCTCTCTGAACGGTTTATATCATTAGGTTTATTGCGGCTAGTTATCATAATCACAGGCACTTTCTCGTCTGCTCTAAATCGTTCCGTTTTACGAACCGCGTGGGTCGGCCTTTCGAAACGTCGTTGCAAACTCTCTATTTCCTAATCGATCGTTTTACCAATCAATTACCTGTGAAATGTTCATATCCTCTTTTATAAAGCCTTAATATTAATAGACTCATAGAAAATTGGACGCAAACATCCAACTACCCAACGAGATTCGTTTTCCAAGCTATGAGGTATATAATATAGGGTGTAACTGTTGGTTCAATCGGGCAGAAAGGCGACTCTACGCGAAGAAATACGTCGAGAATGTAGGATACGATTTCCTCACTCGAGGAGGCTTCGTGATTGATCAAGTTTGCTCGAAATATTTGCCCGCTTCTTCTGCATTTAGTTACTGTCTCTGATAATTGTCGTTCCTTCAGGTTGAAATTTCTAATTTACCTCTGCGTTTAATCAACAATTTAGCAACAATTTCACTTGTGGCACTTGACGATCGAGAACATAGGAATTAAACGGAATATTTATACACGACAGATTATCACCTTCTGACGAAAGAAATTTCATCAGGTGTGAAATTCAGTAAGATAAAGGATAGAGTGGAAAATACTTTCAACAGTTTTCCAAATACTTTTTCACGAAGAGTCAAATTGTATTGCCAATTACAAAACACCTCGTATCAAGTTTTCTTCGACTAGTAAAATTCTAGTAGATTTTTGTCGAAGAAGCTAAGGAAGAAAGTAACCAGAAATTAAGTAAATATGTCGCGAGCGTCAAAGTCAAAGGTTACGGAGTTTCAAGTTATCAAGTTTTCCTCAGGATTCGTTAAAGCGGTCAGGTTCCTCTCGAAGGGAAAAAATCTCTCCGACTTTCCAGCTTCGTCAGGAACAGCAGCCCGAACAGGTGTGGAAGTCTTAATCTATTTTTATCTCGGGTCAATATGTCAGGGTTGAAACTGAACCGAAGCACACGAATTTAGAACGTCGTTTGCCAGACGAACGGACCAAGCCAAATCGAACCGCGGTCTAGGTCTCTTCGAGAAAACCAGTACCAAAAGTCCGAATCTACCGGGTTATACCGGCTTTCTCGTTCGTCTGCGGAAGTTGGAAGATCTAAGCTAATCACTTAAACTAGCCGATAAACCATAATTCTTGGTTCCGATCTTTCATCCATGAAGATGTTTCTACTCATCGAAAAAATCTTCAAAAGAGAAAAGTGAACTGAGAAAAAGAAATACAGAGAATCCTCCGAAAGTTCATTCTATGAAAATCTTCATCAGAAATTGGCGGGTAACGATAAGTTTGTTATGTTAAGCCTTTCTTAATAGTCATATAGTTTTGAACCATTAACAAAGGAGCAATTTCCATTAAAAAGTATAATTAAATAATGGTAAATTATTTTTCAACGATTACTTTTAAATATACATAAAACGAATACATGTATTAAATGGATGAAGAGGAATGAATCGGAGTTGGTCAAAACAACCGGTTCGTCATTTTTCGATGCAATTTAGAAATTTTCATTTCGCATAAAATTCTACCTTTTATTTTCGACTAAGTATCTGGACTCCCTTTTTTTCCCACCCGGTTTTCATCTTATTATTTCTTCGACACATCGAATTTCCATATTTGAATAATTAAATTTCTATTCACATTTAATCATCAGCAGTTCCAGCGTTAAGAAAGACGCCAAACTGTGATATTCCTAACATTAGAGACACCTCTATTAATGTACGATAACAAAGCAAACGAAGCTCTCTCATCATCTTCCTACATCCGAAAGACAAACATCCTGTCTACCACTCGGCGTCCACGTCCAAGTATCAACTCTGACGTCGGGCGGACGCGACGCGACGCGACGCGTCGGTTCGACGGAGAAAATCGTCTGACTCGTGGCGAAGTCTATCAGGGGCGAGGGAAAAGAGACAAGTTCAAAGAGATCATGTGGACATTGCCAACAACCTTAACGCTTTTCGTACGAGTTTCTAGATTTCAATAATCCGTGGCTACGCAACGTGTCTATGTAAACACTGTTCTTAAATCTCGATTCTGTCTGGTTGAACGAATTTTCCGAGTTCCGCACCATCGTCTGCTTATTTCTGGCTGATTCGATCAGAAATACACGCGCCTGTCGTCTGGCTACTGTCCCTGGAATTCACAACATCACCCCGGAAACTCTGGGTAGTCGCGGACGCGAGATCTTCCCCATTTGTGTTACACAGTGGCAAAAGTTGCTTAATTACGTCGAGTAGCTTAAAATTAGTTCGAATTACTTGGCCAGTTCGGATTTGCAAGTTCGAGGAACTCGCGGTTCTCCGTGACCGGCGACAGCTAGCTCGGATTTGGAAACGTTGCGAGATCCATTTTTGGTAAATATACCGAGGAATGGACAGAACGCGGAGAATTCGAGCAACATTCGTAGGAATTTTAAGTCGTTCTCGACGACTTCAATTGAAATTTGCGAATTTTCTGACGCTTCGAATGAGAATTTTTTGCGTCTTCGCTTTGAATTCAACTTTGCGAATTTTTGGGCGCTTTGGATTTGACTCTGCGAAGTATTCGGCGCTTTGAATAACAAAGTTTTCGATTTTTAAGCGTTTTCACTGCATTTTGGAGTCTCTGAGCGGTTCGCGTGCAACTTTGTGAATTTTCGCACGCTTCGAACCAAAATCTTTATTCCTCCGAGCGCTTTGAACCAAAAATGTCGGAATTTTTAATCGAATCCATATTTCGGACTTTCTGAGCGCTTCAATTTCGAATGTTCGAATGTTCGAAAGCTTTAAATACAAGATTCTCCATTTCTGAACACTTTGAATCCAAACTTTCGGATTTGCCAGCGTTCTCAAGTTAGAATTGTTTAATTTTCAAACGTTCCCGGTTGAAGTTTCTTCAACTTTTAAACATACCCGACTATTGAACATTTTAACGTTTAATATTAATATTTAAGAGTCTGTGAACGTTTCCAGTTCAAAGTTGTACATTTCTGACCGGCCTAAATACAGTCTCGAAACTTTCAAACCTGACCAGAATTAAGATCTAAAAGCTAGCGAGACTAGCATCGGAGATGTCTTGATTTGATCAGTATCGGTAGGGTTCCGCGTTAGTATTTATAACACCGAAATATCGCTCTAATTATAAAATCTAGTATCACCTCGATATTCTGAGATCTTCTATTTCTTTTCTACGGCATCATCGAACGTTATAGCGAACCGTGTTCCTCGTTCGTCACAGGGAGCATTCGTTTATACCGAGATGCTATCAGTTGCCAAATTGCGTACTCTACGCTGTATTTCAGCTAACGTCAGAATTTTAATGTATCTAGCTTAACTTTGATATCCACTTGAAACATCCACTTTGTCTCCGATCGTGCAATTCTCTGCCAAAACTTGCTATAAATCTTCTTCTTAGAATGACATCTCTCGATGATCGTTTCTTTATCGATCGTGTCTCGTCGGTCAAAATCAAACGAATCTTCATCATTCGGATTACAATCGATTTTAATATGTCTGAAACCTATCGATCTGCTCGCAATACGAATGTTATTGACGTTCGACGAACGAAATCTGCGAATAGAATAGGCCTGTACCGTGAGCAGAGATGACTTTTCACGGAGATAGAATCGGAATCGGTGTATTTTTAGCAAAATGCTTGAAGTTAACTTTAGGAAGGATCAACCGATCAGTTTGCCTTGTTCACGCTGCTCATGGTTCGTTTTAACGATGCACAGCTGAGAATTATTATTATATTATCGAGAGATATTATTATATTACGATATTCGCAAGTTACGTTGTAGCTTCAATCCAAGTGGCAAAAGAGTATGCGCGAATTTGCATTATAAATCCTTGCATGGAAAATACTCTGCGTTTTTTAATACATTTCTTTTAGTAGGATTTGAATAGTTAAAAAGGGATAATCGGCTTCCTGAAATATTTGGCTTGGGGAACATCCCCCGTTTGAATGTTCGATAACAGTCAATCAGCGTGTTAGATCTCTACTTATCGTCATATCGCTTTTTCTTATTCGAAATATCTTCAAAGTTTTGACGAAATCGCTCTGCATGTTCTTCGGACAGAAGATTCAAAGAAGTTTCAAAGATATATGAAAAAGATTCTGATATATTTAAGATAGATTTCAGATTTCCTATGACTCGAGACATAAAGAATTAAGAAGATTCGTAACAAATTTAAGGGATCTTTCATAAATCTTTACAGAAGTTATGTTACATATAAATTCTCCCATTATTTAATCGCAATAATTCAAAGTTCAGTAATAAAACGACCAACGGTACGTGCTATGAATTCAGCGATTAAATAATACAACAATAATAAGATAGGAACTATAGCTGGTGGGAGAGTCTGTTTGTAGAATGGAATCCGGCGTGAAAAAAGAAACAAAATATATATAGTAATATCTGTTGTTAAGATTGTAGTTTATTATGAACATTTCGATAAAATATTTACGGTAACGTCAGTGACTCGGATAAAACAGGATCAAGCAAATATTTGAATATCAGATTTCGTAATACTTATTTCCACGTTGGCGAAAAAGCCTATGGGGCCAGGACCACTTAGGGAGCAATCGAATTTACCGATGTTTGCGAGATGACAACAGCTGCTGTAAGATTATTGAATTCGGTGAAACGATATTCGATAAACGCTTCTTCAAGCGTTTCATTTTCTACGACGAAGTATCGATTCGAATACGAAACAGATATTCCACGGAAGGACACGCGAGTTTTCTAAACAATCATGAAAATATGGAAACTATGCGCCGCCGAAAATATTCGATGTTCTTGGAGTCTTCGCTGCCTTCTGTTCGACGAAGCAATCTGAGAAACTGAATAACCAAATCGTATTTAGATTTTGAAAATTCAATCTCCGATGATTATTGTATGCAATTCTAGGTATCATCGTCCTGCTCAAATTTATTATGTTTCGATCTCTTCAATTCTAACGTAGAACAAAATTTCCAATGTTTAAAGACGTTTGAAGAATAGAAGAAAAGATCGAGAACCTTTAAACGAACATTGTGCGCGTTAGTGACTGTTCCTTTCGTATCGTCGAGTTTGAAGAAATTTGTTAACTAATAAGAAAGTACGATTATCGAAGGATAATTGACGAGCTGTTAAAGGCGAAAATTGGATTACCTCGGTGAGTAATTAGCTGAGTAATTCGTCGGCCGAAGAAGAACGTGAGCGTAAAATAATATTCAGCGCAACAAACGATTTCGTTACGTTACGCGATTTGCAGAAAAATTGTGAACGAATAAATACCTCCGCTATTTTACGATTAAACCTTAACACGTTGACTTTCGACTGGTATTCATCGACGGCCCATATTATCAAATATTTGACAATGATTAAAATTCGATAAGCTTCACGAACTAAGAAACGTTCAACGATGTCGATGATCGAGGAAAGAGCGCGCAAATACGATATCAAATATATCAGAAAAATTAAACGTTGCGGTATTATATTTCAGTCTGTCGCGACTGTCAGGGGAAAACCCACATACAAAATTCACTGCATAGCGGTCAACATGTTGATGTTACGCTAATAATACAGTGAAGACACGAGTGAACTTCTACCCACGGTACAATCCTAATTGTTTGAGAACAAGGTTCTGACGTCGAAGATACGAACATTGTCTTCTTCGAAACGCAAAGACGAACTAAAAATTCAACAAGTGCGACAAGCCTAAATGGAAGTGTAATTCTTCGAAGCTGTGATTCATAGTAATCACGCGCGAATTATTAGCTAGAAGACGATGCTGTTAAAAGTTGCTCGCAATTAGGGACGAAGATAGTGATTCATGCAGAGACGGAAGACTATCAGGACTCGTTTGTCTGTCAATTTTCTGGCAGATTGCTCTAAATCGGGCGATCCCGGCGCGTAGGAAACGCGTTCGACGGTAAATTATGTCCTTTGGCATTAGCCTCAGTGTATTTCGAAGCAGACCGTACGACCATTTTAAACGGCCTTTAGAGAAGCCGTGGGAGGTTTTTAGCAGGACGTCTCGTTTTCCGTCTCACGCGGAACACAACCCTCTAGGACGCGATTTCTTTCCATCAGGTGTGCGTAGAAACGATCCGACGTAGACGAAAAAAGAACGAAGGATGTCAGTGACCTTCTTCGAAAACCGACGCCTGATATAGAACAGAGGTTCTCGGTCTCTGGCGTGAAATTTGGAGAACAGAAATAGCGCGCTGTTCGAATTTCTAATTGTCCGACTTGATCCAGGGTTAACTTTTCATTCGCAAGTATTTTTTTAGTTTGTCTCGTATCGTCGAATTGTGTCTTTTTCCGATATCGACGTTGTAAAACCTTCGAATTCGATATTTCTTTCCTTCATTTTCACCTGACAATGTTATGAAATCTTGAGGAAATTTAATAGAAGCCTGCTTGTGTCTCTGATTTATATAATAAGGTTCTGCAAAACAACTACTTGTTAGGTATTCTAATAATTTTTCTCGTACTTTGGTAAAATAGTGTGCAAATTATTCTGCAGTTTTCAACGTTATTGCGTTTATACTTTTAGGCGTTGTTTCAATATTTGGTCCGCGATATGTTACGTTCCAATAGAACAAAGTATATATCTGCAAATACAATAGAGATGGAGCACCTTGTTTTGACTATTACGAGTTTGTCCAACATTTTATATAATACTTTATATAATCGTCTAATATTTTACAAGGACCTGGTCCTTAATAAATTCGATTCTATCGAAACAAAGTACGTATCTGAAAATAAAATACAGATAAAGTACCAGGTTTCGATTATCTCGAGTTTTCGGATATTTTATATAATACTTTACGTAATCATCTAACGTTGTACAAGGACTTGGTCCCTGATAAGACAAGTTCGAGGAACGAAGCAAAGTACATATCCGAAAATAAAATAAAGATAGTTTAATCCATCCTAATTATTTCGAGTTTTCTAATACGTTATATAACATTTTATATAATTATCTGGTAGTTTATAGAAGCATGTTCGTAAGATCGAAGCAGAGAAATAATTAACTAACATCGCAATTCGACTTTTAAATACACGCAAAGTACTCAACGCTGCTTTCTGCTTTTAGATACCGGCAAACAAGATTCAGCTCACGACGGATACGCAAAAGAGTGGTTTTCAAGCACGGCGATTGCAATGTCGTACAAGGAAATGTCGCCAAGAGACGGCGCCGTTACCTTCAGGTAATTTTAAAGTATTTCTAAAAGCGTACGACTGTAGCAGTTTCGTTTTAAAAACATATATACAACGTTCCAAGGCGATGTCACGAATTTCCGCCAGCGACACTTAGCGATCACGCTACAGGTTTTACGCTTCCTTTTTATACGAAACCGTACGAACCTCATTTAGCGTAAAAACGCGAACTTGATTTATCTCCATCTATTTTCCGAGTACAATTACTTGCCAAATTGTCGTCCTTCTCTATAGTCGATGTTTTCATGTAATTTCTATATTCCGGTTCTCTAGAAACGTTTATTTCTCGAACGTGTTAAAATTAGCGCAATTGTTATACTTTCTCGGTGTTCTTAACGGTCCATTTACTCTTAAGTCGATAATATCGTTTTATTGAAAGTTTATGTTAGATTGATGAATCGTTGTGGTCTCAAATAAGATTTTCTATTGCACACAGTTCCTTTAAAATATCGAGTTTAATCGACAAAAGTAATTTTCTTCTCTCATTCGACGCGTTTTCTCAACGATTAACCACGTACTTTGATTATTCTAGATTTATACAAATTTTCAGTTCCAGACTTACAAATTTTGCAGCCTTTCTTTTCTCATTTTTAAACGGAAGATTCTTTGGTTTGTCGGTTTCTGTTAGAACAACGTACGTATTGAAAAATCGTCTAGATGAAATTCTCGTTACACCGAGATGTTTCCAATAATTTCCATGTCACTTTTTCTAAATTGAAAGCTTCGTAAAAGAATCGTAGGAATTATTCACGATAGCCGATATCGCCAGGCCACAATATCTTTGTTATAAATCAGCCTGACATTCGATATAAATAATTTGTAGCGCAAGTTGCTTCCTTTTCGACCCAGATACGTCTACCGTCATTTTAAAGGAATTTTTCCACAACTACGCGATACATCCCTTGAGATGGATGGCAATTTTGTGAAAACTATCTAACAACAGTATAAAAATTTAATCGATACTTTCAGTCTACGCTTCAGACGGAGGAAGACTAACATACTATACTTTAAACAAGCATAAGATAATAGACAGTTCGATGACTGACATGGACTTGTTAAATTCAACTTTTCTAAAAATAATATTTTATACGTATTAATATTAACACGTAATAATATTTCATACGTCAATTTAATATTCAATTTAATATCCACGTCAAAGGAACTCATAACGCGTACAAACGGGTACGAGGTGATTCATTACGAAAAAATAAGAATAAACTGTGTGATAAAATGTTTTTATTTAAGGCTCAGTTTACGAGAAAATCGAGTTTGAAAATTCATCGGCTATACTCGAACGTGGCTAATTTCGAACTAGACAGAGCTAAATAATAAACAGCAGATCGTTCTACGTGTGAAAATAAGTGGAAAATTCGTAGTAAAATTTGTTCTCAAGACAAGCTTCGTTTGCGAAAAAATAAATTTTCATATTTATCTTATGTCGATTCTTAACCAAACATATTCGAACTCTATTTTCTTGAAAATGAGGTCTTAAAGGGAAAAATTTTATTTTAAATTTTTTACTTACTTTCGCCTCTACGATAACGTCTTATCGATCGCTTACTCATATCCAATCGGTAGTTAGCCATGTTCAAGTACATTCGATAAATTTGCAAGCTCGATTTTCTCCAAAATTAAACCTTAAATGAACAAACTTTATCGCATATTTTCTTCTTATTTTTTCATCAAGGAATCACCGCGTATCTGCTTGTACGTGTTATTCGGTCGCAGCCTGTACAATCAGACAATTTCAAATTTTCATCGAAACTATATTTATATGTAACTTTTATAGGATATTTTCACGACGCTGGTGGACGCACAATGGCGTTGGACTCTGCTGGTGTTCTCCATGAACTTCCTACTGTCATGGCTCGGTTTCGCCCTGATATGGTGGCTGATAGCGTACAGTCACGGCGACCTCGACCTAGAAAATCAGAACAATCCAAACATAACGTTCACCCCGTGCATCAGGGAGATTCGTGGATTCACCAGCTCCTTCCTATTTTCCATCGAGACGCAGCACACGATCGGGTGACTATCAATTAAATCTTCCGTTATTATCAAGCGTAATTTGTATTGCATCGGTGACTCGAACGAATTTCACACGCTATTAACAACACGGCCGATTTGCAACAACTATACCCTCCCTCCCCTGATTAATTAGTTGAGTTAACCGGTCGTTCGATAACGTTGGGGCTCACTGCGATCGTCGGTAATTTTCTTAGAAGTCCAGCGAACTAGAGGAAACTAGGCGACACGTCGAACTCATGAAAGCTATTCTTGTTATTTAATACTCTCATTCGAGGTACAACAGCGGAGTTACCTTGCAAACATTGCGATTGGCAAGATTGGAGAACTCTGACCTAGAGTAACTCAGCAAACTAGTGAAACTAATCTGAGATTAATTGCCTCGGTACCTAATCTTAGGTCGCGTACAGATTGTAGTACCACTTTACGTCATCTAGAGATTGTAGATCACAAATTTAGATAATCAGGAGAACTTGAGCCGCAGTTTGCAGTCGACTAAACGATAAGATAAACGAACTTTTCTACGGGTTAAGTGCAACTTGTCAATCACGTGGATCGCTCGGAAAATTCGAATTCGTTCATTGGACACTTAAAAGTGGTGATTTTCTTTTTGTAGCTATTCGAGACAGTCGCCTGAAAATTCTGGCACCAGTCGTACCTCTGACCTGAAGTCGTAGGTCGTAGTAATCCAGAGATCTGGATAACACCAAATGAATCCTTGAAACTACACAGTTTTCAAAGTCTCAAGATTCTCAAAATCTCGCACTTTGCAAATTCCCGCGATCGCGTGGTCGTACGAACTGTAAAAATTCAGGAAACTTTACGAACTTTTTCGAATGAATTCTTATGGCCCCGAAATGTTAAGATTCCCCGAGGGAAGCTTTAAATTCCTCTCGTAAGATGGTTGGAAAATAAAAATCTCGAAACTTCAAACCTACGGTTCCCTAATGTCCCAAAATGTTCGTCAGTTTAAGATGATTTCACGATCTCTAGATGACTTTGAAGTTCTACGACGATCTCCGATTGCCCCATGGCCGTTCTAGAAATTCTATGCTACTGGGTTCCTTGAGCTACATTTAATTAATTAATTCGGCTCCACCGGATCTTCTACGATTTCGTTTTTCACTTTCTCCCTGTGTCTCGATACGAAGCCGTTCTAACAACGACAAATATCGTAGGTACGGGTCGAAACACCCAACAGACGAGTGTCCAGAGGCAGTGTTCGTGATATGCATCCAGTCAATGACAGGTGTGATCCTGCAGGCCTTCATGGTCGGCATAGTTTTCGCGAAACTGTCCCGGCCGAAGAAGAGAACACAGACGTTGCTGTTTTCAAGGAACGCTGTGATCTGTCAAAGGGATGGACAACCCTGTTTGATGTTCCGTGTCGGTGACATGAGGAAGAGTCACATCATCGAGGCTCACGTCAGAGCCCAGATGATCAAAAGGAAGGTGAGTTTCTATTTCCTTCGGGTTGAACGTGTAAAACGACGACGTTACGTAACGCCCGCTTGCCCGTTTTTTTTTTTTTTTTTTTTTTTTAAACCGAAGAATCCCGAAGAGAAACTTTGTCTTTGTCATTCACGCGCTAAAATTCTTCTCTACAAAGTTGTCTCGATTCGATCGAAGAAACTTCGTCCCGCGCCAATTTCTACGAGATTCTACTTTATTGCTTTCATCCGGGATCAATAGTATAATGATCTGATGGCGTCAACTATACTTTCAGGTTACCAGAGAAGGAGAACTGCTGCCGTTCTTCCAAACAGAATTGAAAGTGGGCGGTGATGGCGAGGAGGACAAGATATTCTTTATTTGGCCAACGACGATCGTTCACAAGATAGACGAAAAGTCGCCTCTTTATCATATATCAGCCAGCGATATGCTCAGGGAACGATTCGAGATTATCGTCATGTTGGAAGGTAATTTAATACGCAGGTCCCGTGTGCCAAGGTGAAAGTCGAAAATACGAAGCAAAAGCTTTTCGTTCGATCGCGTGAAACTTTCGCGTGAAATTATCGGTGATAGATTATCTCACGTGCGAGAATTAGTTCAAAATCTAAAACAAACGACATCTTCGTTCGAACTTTTTCGAAAAATCGAATTTGACAATTCGTCGAGACAATCTTTCGTTTTTATTAAATAATTATTATTACTTGATAAACTTTTACGGACTAATTTTTAATCGATCGAGGTCTATTTTCTCGACAAGGAGAAGCTTCGTATGAATTATGTTTCCACGTTGGATCAATCTGCGTGATGAGTAAGTGAAGCATCAGTTGCATAACACGCTGGATGAATCAGGAAGACAAATTTCTATAATTTCGAATTGATTTCAGCTGTCGTTGGACCAAATTCCAGGAAACCTTATGTATTTAATGAATCAAGAAGACAAGGAAAAATTCTAAAATTCTTCGTCAATTCCAGGTGTCATCGAATCAACTGGCATGACGACTCAAGCCAGAAGCTCGTACCTGCCGTCGGAAATTTTATGGGGACACAGATTTGAACATATAATCACGTTCAAAAAGGAGACTGGGGAATACGAAGTGAACTATTCCTTGTTCAACAATACCTACGAGGTTGACACACCATTATGTTCAGCGGCTGATTTGGACAAACTTAGGACGATGCAACGATCGAAAGGAGGTACGAGCAGAGAAAAAATTCTAACAAGCATGAATTCCCAACTTCGTTAAAATTCCTCAAAGAATCGTCGTGATAATATCGGACTGCGGATTTTTATGCATTCACCGGGAAACGCGTTAATCCAGGAAGACGAATTAACTGGTCGTTTGAATCATAAACCTCTTAGGCGTATTAAGTGCTTCGTTTAGAAATTCATTTCGGCTTGAAAATCGCATTTGCTTTGTCCTTATTCGTCTTTAATTTCGTAATATTCCTAGTTTAAGAGACCAGACTGACAGGTCGAAAATGCAAAAATCCATTGAACTCGCATAATACGCGAGGATACGCGTGAAATATGCAAAGCGTGTAGTATACGTTATAATATTTAGCGAGCGGAACAAATTTACAAGTTACAAGTTACAAGTAAAAATACAAATTTGCATAAATATCCGCAGTCATCTGATAATAATCGATGGAGAACTCTATTTTATCGACCACTGTACGCTGTCGGTGAAATGTGATTGACCTCGATTAACATGAATCAAGCTTATTGAATCTGTACTGACACAGGCGATACTGTCCGCGACATGAGACGGATTCCGCGACGCAAACTATCTTTTAGCCGCCGTATACGTTGTAGCTTTTGCCTCGAGTCGAAAATCTGGCACTCCACTTTTCGATCACTGCCAATATGTCCGAACCTTGGACCAAGAAAAGAATCAAACTGTAATTGCACTGTACGTGTGCTCGAGCCTATTAATTATCGATTAATTCCATAATTAAAATCATTGTTAAATAGTAAATAGTTCGGATGGAATATATTTTCTTAAAAAGGGAAATTACCAAATTGTTAACGCCAAAATTATCAAGGGAGTTAGGACCATCGATTCTTAAAAGTCTTTCATAGAAATTTTTGTAAATTTAGGACGATGCAATTTTAGGAATTTAAATGGTTTTTTCTTTACAAAATACACACAATAGCGGCCAAGAATTTTAGATCATTTTCTAACTCATCTTCTCACTCGTGGTTGGATAGAACCTGTAACCTTCTGTTAATTTTATTATTCATTTGAAACGAATGTAGCCGTTTCCTTCGTATCAATACATTTCTAAGCTGGCTTTTCATCGAATTCTTGGCTTCTACACCTAGTGACTTCAAGCTTACAGTATATAAGGATGAATTCCGTGACTGTTCCATATTGCATCATATTTAGAAAAAAATGGTAATATTAGAGAAGAAACTTTTTGGCAAACGACCCATGAGACAGTTTCAGAAACCATGAAACAGACCTACGAAAACACCCATAAACCTACAGTTTCCGTTCTAGTCTTTTCATATTAACTACGTTTGCATTGGTAATTATAATGCCCCGTAACTTATTAGAACCTATTACTATTCTAATTATAATGACTTTATTCTCTTTGACGTCTACAAAATTCATACAAATTTCATAAAACAATTTAACCGTTTGACCAGAAGATACACTACGTATACACAAACCTCTGCTGGATTTTATTTGATAGCAAAACAGAAATTGATACAATGTGTTTCGTGCGTTCGTTCGACACGGCAAATCTGAACGAAAAATAGTTAAAAAGGACTAAGTGGAAAGAAAAAGAAATGTCGAAGGCGAAAGCCTTCGCCGTTTGCCGAGCGTTCGAGCGTCAACCAAAAAAGAACTACATAAGAACTTGCTACCTATAAACGGGACTATATAGCCTGTGGTATATTTGACAATCTTATCTTAACTCTCTCATTTATATAGTTTCGTTTGATATGCCTATCTTACAGATATTCAAATTATCTCGCTACCAGTTTAGTAAATATATCTGTCACATGCTGCTGCTGCTGCTTAGTCTCTACGTATCAGCACATCAATCTCACGAACGTCGCTCAATAAAATGAAAGCGAGAATCAATATATTTCGTCCGCTTATGACATTCAGGATTGCTAGCGAGCTTCGTTGATTCATCGATCATGACTCATTCACTCGCTCGTTCGTTCATTCATCGATCTTGATTTTCCACGTACAGAGGAATTTTGTCGCAATTGAAAACCAACTCGCGCGTCATTTGACTGTACCAATACTACCTCTTCATCTTTCAAGCATCCTCATCCTCTGCATTGACATTGTAGTTTAGCGGAAACCAAACGGACTTGTGTCTTCTTTCAGGTCTCCGCGGTTGGCTCTGACTTCACGCAACTCTCATTCAAAACAACGTCGCAATTCACGTGAATGTTACGCTTTGCATCCCACAGTCGATAGTTTGTCGACTTCTCCATGTAGCCAACAAATACCATTTTCTTGCTTTCCGCATTGAATTTCTTCGTTTCTACTTTCGAGACGTCTTGTCCGTCCGAACACGCGCGTGTGTTTAATTTCCGGCTGGCGATTGGTAGATCAATTTTTCGTACGCCATCATGCGTACTGTGTATTTGTTTCCAATGGGTTCTGTTTAGAACAAACGCAGCTGTCTTGACAGCTTTGGCCTGGTACGTACTTGACACAGCCTTGGTAATCAACATCGATCTAGCGCTCTCCACCAGGGTACCTATTTCACGCTCCGCCTGTCCATTTTACTGCAGAACACATGGTGCTGATGTTTCGTGAATGATTCCCCATTTTCCAGAAAATCGCGAAATTCGCTTCGCGTACATTCCGTCCCATTAGCTTTTTGTAAGGCTTTCGCTTCATCGCGAGTTTGCCTAAACGCAATGGTCTCGTATTCTTGAAATGTTTCAAAAGCTTCTGCTTCGTGACGTATAAAATAAACAGTCCCAATACTAGTACCGTCGTCTTTCAACAAAACAAAATATCTTGAACCCACGTTCACGAAATTCTCTCTCGTTTACTTGGAATATGCATCTTTCGTTTTTGCTCGCTCGTTTCTATTGTACAGGCTTCAAAAGAAAATCATTTCGACGTTTGGTTTTTAGACTTTGCATCGCACCGGTCTCTTCGGTTTCTTTCATCGTTTTAACGCGACCCAGCCTTTCATTCTTATCATCTTAGCAGGTTCCCGCGAGACACGTTACGTGCTATCGGTCTCTCCTTATCGAAAAACACACGTCGGAACAGCGGAGCGTAGCGTGTTTTCTGCGCGGATAGAGCGTCTTCGCTATTTCGAACTTCACGGCGATCGCTGTAAACGTGAAACGAAAAATCCTCGTCCGTCAACGCTCTCACTGAAACAAATTCCTCTTCAACTGCGCAGGCGAGAGTACTTCTCTCAGCGGTTGATCTATCAGTTTATCGTTCGTTAAAGCCCCAGCATCTGTCTTACCGACACTTTAGCTACTTTGAGTAATGTATCACCAGCTATCTGGGGAAAACATGCCATCTTCGGTGGCTCAGGTTCACGGAAACGTTCGTGACTATAAGTCATACGCATACTCGCATCGAAGTCAGCCGATCACACAGAATCATCAGCGTCCGTTGTTTCCGAGAAAAATGCTCCGACGTCGCACACGTGTGCCGTTTAGGACGCATTATCCGTTTTTCTATTTTTGTACTCTCCGCCAAGGATTCGCTTCTTGCACTTGTCGTACCGATGGCACGTCTCGTGACTGTAATTGCAACTACTTTTTCTCTTTTAAGTGGTTCGACCCTCCTCGAGTCCTCCGCTTCTTTCTCTCATTTCCGGGTTTCACTCGGTGATTTCCAACACGCGGTGCAAGCGACGAAATGGCCTCTTCTTCAACTTCCTACAATCGTTCGCGCGAATGAATTCCGCAATTAATTTCCCTGTGCTGTTCTCTTCTTCCCTGCTAAACTCCCACGCTATAGAGAAGTTTGAGGAATTTCGAGGACAAACAATGCTCAACAATAATTTCACATCATCGCGACGTTGGAAAGCTGCTCATTCGCGTCGTACGGTTTCTCGCGGATCGTTTCAAATTTTTCTATCTGCGTCGCAAACGAGCTTCTCGTCATTGTTTCACGCGTTCGCTCGTGTCGCCATAACAACGCGTGTACTTTCTTAGAAATCCACCTCTCGCGTCCTACAGTTTATCAAATTTACGTGTAACGATTTAACTGATTTAGCTTCTGAAGAATCACTGGCGCCTCTTCCATTCTCTCCCTTTTTCTTCCTTTTTTAAATTTACTGTTTTATCGAATTCTCGTCAACGCACTCCGTCAACTCACGCGATTCAACAACGACACGTCATATCTCCGTAGAGCGAGCTTCTAGTTTGGTTCAACGTTTCCTCATCTGTCGTTACAGTCAAGGAAAACGTTCGTTCGATACTATCGATACAAAAGCGAGCAAATTGGAAAAAAGACAAAGTTGGCGCACTACGCTCGAGCAAATACGATAACGCGGTGGCGCGCTGGCTCCACGAGCTCTTGGCTTTCATTCGAAGGGAAAACGCTTTTTGAATAAGACGATGATCGATGCACGTTGTAATTGTATTCGGCACGGTGAATCTGAACAACGGTCAACGAACAACTAACTGGAAAGAATAGAAAACTTTGAACGCGAAAGCTGACCGTTTGCCAAGCGTTTCTACCAAAAAAGAGTAAGAAAAAAGAAAAGGGAAAGAAAATTACAGAAAAATTTGCTATCCACAAACGGGACTATATAGCCTGTGATATACTCGACATTTTTATCTTAAAAAAAGTATTTACCACAAACTTGAGAGTGTTTTTCTCGCGGAGGTGATCGTTAAATAAACTGGCTTCACCGAGACTCGACTGAATCTCGATGAACCAACCTGGTTCCTGCTACGCCGTATGTAAAATGGAATTCTTTTTTAGAAATTAATTTTGAATTTCTATGCACCATTAGGTATTTCAGAACGTGCGAGCAACAGCGGATTCGCTCATTATCGCGATGCGTCGAGCAGTTCTTTGACCACCGGATCCGGTTCCAGCCTAGCGTCGTCAACAGGCGGATTGCACATGAACGTGCCGATGACGCTCACTCCGATTCCAGTTATGATCACCGGCCCTGACGGTTCTCTTAGACGCGAGAGCATGCAAAGCGCGCAAACTGACTTGAAGCAGTCCATATTTTACACGCACAACGAGGTACTAAACATGTAGCTACTATTTCTCTTTTTATTAGATCGTTGTACACGAACGTCGTCTCTTTAATCCTGCTACGGTTCTCCACTTCAAGTACACGTTTAAGATCTTCGAGATAAGAGTGATTCTTACGTGTGAAATCCGTTTCCCTGATTTTATTTTCTAACTATACTTGGAGAATCAAGGAAACGCAGTAATATAATATATCGTTATATCTTTTATTCGAAAAGGCTAGTACATTCTATCGAGGTTATTTATTTACCACAAGCTAATGCTAATGCTAAGCTGTAATAGTAGCTTTTGTAAACTTTTCGCACTTTTCTGTTTTAAAATCGTGTGTAGAATCTGGCCTTTTTGTTTTGATAAACCGTAACACATTTCCAGACCACAGTGAAATCTATTTTTCCGTGTAATATAATTTTCTATTAACACGTTAAATTAAATTAATAAATTAAATGAAATCCTTAAATTTTCTACGGATATGGAATATAAGCGTCCATCGTATTCGAAAGGAACTATTATCGGCCAATTGTTATAACTTCGGGCAAGAATAAAATTATCATAGCGTTATTTTGTATTTCCAAGTATCTCACTTTGATGATTAATATCTGTGTTATACGTAACTATTTTTATTTCTAAAATGTCACTTGAACAGGGACACTAGGATTCTAATATATTCTCAAGGTTATATTCGAGAAAATCTTGCTCAATATTTTTAACAAACAGTAGAGTTCTGAAAGAACAAATGAGGACAAAAGCAAGCCGAAGACTGCAGCAGGATTAAATAAAGCTTCAACTGTAGTTCAACGTAGTTTCTTCAAAATATTGCTACGAGGATTAGATTTCATCTGAATCCAAGGAAGATACAAGTAGCATAATTCCTCGACATGTACATACGTACAGTCTCTACGGTACTTGAAAATGATTTAACAATAAAATTATTAGAAAAATTTTATTGTATAGATATACTTGCATACCTATAATAGACAGACTGCGGATTTTCATACAAATTCACTCTCCTTGGAATATAATTAAGAAAGCAAAGCATTGGTAGAAAATTACTTTACCTACCAAGTATCATAGAAATCACTGTACTTTGAACATTTTATATATTTTCTCGTATCGATTTCACGCTTTCACGTTTCCTGTAAATACATAAAAATCTGCAGTCTGCTAATAGTTACGATATACTAATAGAAATGCAAACATTTCCATTCTGTGTCTAGTTCCTGGACGGTGATCCGCACGTTTTAAATCATTATTCCCACGAGGAATTAAGAAACCAAGAGGATTATGATCGTGTATTGGAAGATATAAACGCCACCTTAAGGAAAAATCGAGCACCGAGTAAGGAAGACAGAAGAATACACAGGGAACCGTCCAAGTGTACCTTAGACTCTAGGAAGAGCGAGTCGAGAGACACGATAAAGAGATCCAGTTCTAGGACGACGATGGATCAAGTTCCAGTTATCAGCTCCCTATCGAAATCACCATCGCGACAGCATTTAGATCCCAGGTATCCAAATCTGTCTCTTCTTTCGATGTTTCTCCAGAGGCAATAGCGTTACGAGTTACAGCTTTTGCGTCGACGTTTCATAAGCTACGACACTAACGCAAAATGTGACAGCGGATTTTTATGCAAATTCATATTTTACAAAATATAATTAGGAGGATAGAACCGAAACGTAGTCTTCGTCTTAGATAGAAAATAGTCTCGCCTATCACGTAAAAATCTCTACGCTTTGGATATTTTTATATATTTTCTCATAAAACGTTGCATCCTGTGCGATTTTTCTATTTTAAAATTTCAAGATTTTTCGCTTTAAGGTTTTCTTAGAAATGCATAAAAATTCGCGGTCTGCTGGCAACGCGATCGTCTCGAGAGAAATCAAAAGCGTGGCACAACGATAAATCATCGGGAATTCTTAGAAATCTTAGAATCTGGCCTTCCATTTTCTTCTATTCGAATGTTCAATGAAAATCCAAAGACCGCGTTTAATTATAGAAACGATGCTAATCTGTGTTTCATCCATTCAGACATAGCAAGTTCGCGGAATCCTCGGAAGCGTATCGCGAACCTTCGCCTCATCCTCTCACCTCCTCGAGGTCCAGCCTGGGAGAGAATCACAAGGGCCCGCAGAAAAAGACCAGCTTCATCTTAGGCGACGTCGAACACCACGTGATAGATATGGAGCCTATGAAGGAGTTTCCCGCTCGGAACGCGTTGGAGGGCGATTCGTCCAAAACGAATCATCTTCCTAGGCACGCTGTTTTCTATCAGGAACAAGTGTAGGTGAGCAAACGTGGACCATCGTTAACCACTTAACGCACGTATTTAACGTGATATGTGTATTTGAAGTTGGATTTTACTGAATTAATTGTTTTTGGCATCGAACTTTGTGGACTGAAAAACTATAGTATCTTATAAATAAAGATATCCATATTGGTTCTAGTTTGAGCGATTATTATATGCATTCAAGCTATAGTATCTTATGTATTTAATTTATACGATAATTTATATGAATTATTAAAGATGTCCATATATGTCATAAAGAAACATGTTATGTATATAATTGCATTTTCGCTTGTTTTTCATTATATTGTAATAAATTTCCATTAATAAATAAAGGAACGATCTGTGCGTTAAGGGGTTAAGGAGTGAAGTAGGAGACTTATGAGAAGACTTATTCTAGTCTAGAGGATTTCTTTTCTAGAAGAACCGCAAGAGGTTTGACATTAGCTTCCTCGTATATTATTATTATTATTTATTTTAGTCCGTGCCTTTCGGTTTTGGACGAACTTTCGGATTACAATTCTTACATTTATCGTATTGCACTCCTTAGCATATTCTTACCTCTAGCGTCTAAAACTAATGACTACAAACTATTGCAACTTATGACTACACATTTTTGCTGCTTTGGTTTTTTTTTTGCCTCCTTGCTGTGCCACCTTCTTGTCATTCCACTCCGTCTTGTATTGCCCTTGCCCTTCTTTTCTCTATTATTGCTTTTAAATCCACTAGTCCTTCTCCAGTCTCATTCAGTGTCTTTTGGTCCTCCCGTTATTTCGCATTCTTCTATTACATGTCTCAGGTCCTCTTCTTCCCTTCCACATAGTCTGCACCTTTTTTCTCTCTCTCCTCTTTCCAGTATTCCTTCGCTTTGGTCTCATTTCCACACCTGAATCTGGCTATAATTTTCCTGCCCTTCCACCTCATCCTCCCTTCCAAGTACTTTGGCATCTCATCTTTGGTTATGTTCCTGTAGTATCTGTTGTACTTGGATTCCCTTATCCTTTTCCTCCTCTCTTCTGTTTCTCTCTTCCTTCTTTCTTCTACAATTTGGTCTCCTGTCCAACTTTCTTGCTCTTCTCCTGCTTCCCCCTGTGCCCCTCCATTTTTCACCTCTTCTAGTTCCTTCTTTCTCTTTCTTGGTCTTTTCCCTTCCTGGCCATTTCCCCAGCTTCTCTCTCTTTCCTTTATGCACTCTTTTACTAGCTCCTTTTCCGGTTTCCTCGTATATATTGATAACGAATTTTCTTCAAACGAATGTAGCTGAATTATACAGACTCTCGTACGTTTCGCTTATTTGAATCGAAAAAAAAGCTTTCAAATATTGTACATGTAATATGAACTAGACTGCGGAAGAAATATTTAAAAAAGAAGAATTTACAGAGTCAGATTTCGTCGACTTCTTTCGTGTCTCGCGGGACGAAAGATAAGAAATAATCGTTCGACGATGGTTGCTGCAACTAGAAATATCGTTTCGAATAGGTGCGCACCGTCTTTCTTGAATCTGCACGACAGAATTAATTTTACGAATTCGAAAAAATGCTTTTGCAGGTGTAATTTCAAGAACCTACATGTTCGTAAAACAGGCGAAAAGAGGTTTTCTTGAAAATTCGAAATTAGAGTACCCCCTTGAACGACCTGAAACGAGATTGCATTAAATCATCAACGACCCCCCTCGTTCGTTAACCATTCCATGCACACACGTAGAGCATTTACGTCAGCAGGCCCAGGGGGAAGCAAAAAGAGCAGAAAATCTCGGACATCTTCTAATTGACTGGATTTCCGTTCCGCTATCGATGAACCACGGGACCAAAACGAGCTAGAAGCTTTAGATTTCTAGAGGTTAAATTGCCTCGGAGGAGGATCAATTACTCGCCGGGCGATTTGCAACGATCGTTCCCTCTTAAAACAACTTGCCTTCGCCGTACAACTGGGCCTCTAAATTGTTCTAACTGGGACACAAAGACGTCATGCCGCGTAGTTTTCATACATACGCGCCGTTTAAGTTCGACTAACTGGCCAGCATCCTGCACGATTCCAACGATCGAAGTAGTACGAACTCCGCCTTTCGCTTTCTCTTTTTCGCTTCTTTACGCCTATCGTTTCTCTTCTTCCATCGCCTTCGTTCTCCATTTCAAGCGGTCATCCTCATCGACGCGAATTAAGCTATCGATGGATCGGATCACGAGGACACGAACGACTCGTGGACAAGCGAAAACAGACCCGAGTTGATTGGCTTATTTTCGTTAATACGTAAGAGATTGGGAAATCCGAGCGACGAGTTAACTCGTCTTCCTCGATTCGGTTAGAACGAACGCGAAATTCAGACGTAAAGCTGTAGAAGACTTCTTATTCTTCTTCTTCTTTGGTATCGCCTGCCGATAGCTGCTGTTTAAAAGAAAAGAATATTCGGTTTACGTTACGATATCACGCAGAAGGGAAGAAATCGCGAGGCTGCTCCTGGACTTGTTTTGGAATGCGAAGCATCCGATTCATTCGGACGCACGGTGCTGTTCTCTCGATGAGAATCGCGGCATTAAATTGAATGAAAGGGACAATTTCTTTTACCTTATCGCCATTAAGATCGTTCTACCGTGTCACTTAACTGACGATTTCCGGGCTCGTTTAACCTTATCTCTCTGGTACACGTTCGCATCAACGAGTCGCGCACTGATCGTAATTCGCCAGAAACTTTGTTCCCCGTAACGACATACGGTATAGTAATAAGATTATAATAAGAATCGAATTACCAAATTTTCCAACTTTGGGCAATGATTGTAGTGGCCAGAAGTGTCGAGACTCGGTGTATGAAATAATACGAAAAGTGATGTACACGTGAAATTTACAATCGTTTGAAAAGATGATGCCAATTTTGCTTTTTTGATTTGAATTTTGATTCGAATTAAGTTTGGAAATTTAAAAGACAGGGAAAGTGAGTTGTCGTGTTTCGCATTTGTGATATTTAATTGCGTGATATGATGGATGTTTTGTTAAAAGGAAAGATGCAATTTGGAAAATTATTGTGAAAATTAGAGATTATTCTTTCGCTTTTTTTTCTGGAGAAAAGAAACGAATTTGTACGAGCCCTTTGATCATTCGGAAGGATATCGTACGAAGTGAGTCAGTGGAATTTAACCGCGATGTTTACTGAATGATTTTTTAAAGGCCAGACACTGTCTGACCTTTTTACGGAGACTATCGTTCCTATTGTTCGCTGTGAAATTTAATCGACATTTGCTGATCGTATCTCTGAATCAGCTGACACCGGCTTCGTTATCTGACTCGCATAAAACGAATCTGTAGAGAAACTGTAGAAAAACTAATTTCAAACTTTCGCGTCCTGTACACGCGTAACACGTCTATCGAAATAATAAAATACGAAACCCTGTGGTAAAAGTGTCCAACAAAAATTCAACCAAAACAAATTACGACTATAGCTCAAGTTTCACTTGTTCGGCAAGGATCAATAAACCTAAATTACGCATGTAAACTAATTCGGCATTTCGAATCTGACACAGCTTTCACTTAACAATTGCTCAAATTTTGCGTCTCCAAATTTGTACGGTTTCCCTGGGCGTCCTTAATTAAAAACACCCAAATTACCATTTCAAAATCTCTCGTTTCCTTGGCTTCAGCACGATTTTTCTTTAATTGAAAACCAATAAAAATCTAACAAATCTAATAAGTCTTCTCAAGAATTAAGTTGCAAAGAAACGACCGTTCTATTTGTTAATTCTATTACTGCAATTTAATGCAATTATTAAATTACAATTTAAACAATAAATTGTAACTATTTCTTGCGCACTCGAAACTCGTCGAAAACAGCTAATTGGTTAAAATTCAACGCGATGATGCCGAATTAATCGAGGCACGTCTAATGAAATACAAAGCACTAGCAACAGTCAGATTATCGCGTGCAAGAAGCTGTTCAGCTACATTTTCACGACGCTTGGAACGAAGGTAATTCGTAGCGAGGTGTACGAGGAGGCATTTCCACGTTATGATGCAACACGCGATGGCCTGAAGGGCAGTTGGATGAGCAGAGGATTAAGTGGATCCAGAGAGCCACGTAGGTTAGACGACACGACACGACAGGATGAGTTTAGTGGCGGGAAGTGCCCTCGTTATCACGCCAGTCAATTGTTTAATCTCGGCCTAACCTCTTCCCTCCTCGCCCCTACTTCTTATGCCAAGTTTCCACACATACGAGCCATGACACCACGCGAAACACGCTAAACCAGCTATCAAGTTCCTCGAGCACGTAGCTTCGTGCAAGTACATCGCCATGTGTCCTTGTTCTCCAGACACATTTCACCTGCCTCGCAAGCTCGCGATGCTTCCAAGCTATGTACTCTTCTGTGTCTCGAGGCAACTGAGATCGAAAGTGGACGAGTCACGTTGCTCCAATAAAACGACTACTTATCTTCGTGTACTTTATACTGAAAATACGTTGCTTTTCACACGGTCGCTCGTCGCACATTCTTCTACCGTGAGGTGTTCATCTTCGTTTCGTTCAAGCAGAGTAGGAAATTCGGGAAACGACAGTTTCGAAACACCCTTGCACACAAATCTAGAAATCGAAAATCACGAACGAGGCACGCTGTTTAGATGAGATTTTTATATGTTTTGCTTCGAATATATTTCCTGATATTCTATTTTCTAGTTTCGATAGGTTTTCCTATGAAATTTTAATTTCCCGTAGGTAGTAGGATACGAAATTCCGGAAATGGAAAACTTTCCAATCGTATGCCTTCTTTGTGTCTTGAATAAGTGAGAGATCGAAAGTGGATGAGTCACATTGCCCACGCGAAATAATAATTCGCCTTTGTATCTTCCACTTTGAATATATTTTATATCGCAAATCTGTCTCATAGTCAGCCCACCCTGAAATTTCAATTTGGTCTGATTTCTTTTAACCAGTTAACTATCGCGACCTGCTTGAAAAGCGTGTACCTAAAATGTGTCGCATTGTTCGCACTATATACACTTCTTTCGTAATAATTATTTACATTTTTCCATTTGCTCGTTTTATTTCGTGCCGGCGTGAAAATATCCAAAACAGCTTCAAATTTACCAATATATTTTAGTTTTCACCAAGATTGCAATTCGAACAGCAAATCGTAAATACTTTTTACGCATGACGAGCATCCTCGTCAAAGGCAGTTAACTGGTCGAAATAATTATTCACGTATTGAAACACTGTCCAGGTAGAACAGAGGTCTGCAATCTCACACGAATGCAAAGATGTTTCCAACAATTTCCACGTCGCTATCTTCGAATTTAAACACACGTAAAAAATAGAGACGCACGAGTATCTTGATTATACGTGACAGTAACTAACACGAGTTTGATACTTTCATAACTTTCTTAACATCCAATATACGTGCATGATCCCTGTAAAATTTATTCTTCTTTAACGTGAATGATAATCGACCATAGCGATATTCCAATTTACGTATTTCATCGACGGATATCCCGCTCAGCTTAAATTTCACAGAAACGATACCAGTCGAATAATTGGCCATTCAAAGATAAGTTAACTTAAACCTAGTAATTAGTTGCTTGAAGATAATACGACTTTAAACCACATTACACATGGAAGATCGTGCTCGGTGTTAATTGAAGGAAGAGCTAGCTCGATTGCAATTGGAGGTGTGAATAGAAACATGCAAATCGGTGTTCGCAACCTAGTGCAAACGCATAATCGGTATATCAGACCGAGGACAGTCCCAGAGAAGGATGTCGCAATTCGCGTTGCAAGGTAATACGCTTCGCCGTTTCTCTATTCTCGTGCTTCGTGCTGTCATTCTAGACGCTGCTCATTGTCGCCCAGACAATGCCTGTTTTGAATAAGAAACTGAGAGATTCGCGATAACGAGATTGCAAAACGTGACGATAGCAATTACACCTGGTAAACCTCGGTTATTGTGGTCATTGACGCCACGGCTACTTTCTAGATCATGGAACAAGTGTAATTGAAAGATCTTATTGGGAATTTTTTACGCTGTAAAATTACGTGTAGATTTGTTCGTGTCTACGAGCCCTCCTGCGCGATAATTTTCTGTTAATAATATTTATTATCGTATTAATTAATTATGATGTTAGGAAATGGACAAGCGACAAGTTGCAGATCGTAAACTCCTCTTTCGTAATTTGCAAAATTTCATTTGTTTTACGATTATTAAAATTGTATTGTCGTTAAAATTATCGAACCGATCATTTCTAAGTCGTGATAAAATTCTATTAATAATATTGAATTCAATCGTGCAGGAGGGATCTGCTTGCAGATTTTATTTCAGAAGAACAGAGAGGAGTACGTGATTGGCTGAACGGAAAAGTAATTGACGGATTCACGGTATTTATCGTAAAGAAAATTCTTCAACCCAATCGAAAAGTACGTTTCTCGAATTTAATTTTAAGCAACAAAAGAACTAAATAAGAGTTAGTTAAAATGAAATTTACAGTTTTTAAAATTTACAATCATACGATTCGTAGTTCAAAAATTGAAAAATGCATCGCGAATTCCATCGTAAATTTTCGCGAACAAAAGGTCAAAGAACCAAAGCGGAGGAGTATCGCGAGACGTTTTAGCATCACGACGCAACAATAAAAGGCGAGGATGAGTGCCACAAGGTGAGAAATGGTAACCTCGACGAGCCACGACGAAGACACGGGTACTTTCTCGCGATAAAATCATTGTCAATGTTCGAGGGCGAGAAAAAGAATGATTACTTGAAAAAGAGTTTTATTACGCGCTCGTTTGCCTCATTTTCACGGCAATCGTGACTAAGATAGCCGTACTCGAAGGTCGTCACACTTTTCAAACCGACTCAGCTCGTGCATTTCGATAGCAACGCCGCGTACTGCGCGCTTTTTCTCATGGAATTTACGAGAAAAGTTGCGAATCTTCCATGAAAACGTACATACGCACGAATGAATGACGTTACAGTTATAATTAATTACCGGCCCTCACGTGAATTTCATTCAATAGTGAATCAGCTGTCCAGGAAATTCGTTAAGCCGTGAATCATGCACGGAGGCGAGTATGCAAATGATTCAAATTTCTCAAATTTCTGGAAATTACTTCAAACGTATTCTGTGTATATCCCGGCTTGATTTATTCCTTCCTCTCTTAATTAATGGAATTCCGACTCTTTGATTTTCCATTTTACGAATTATTTCAAACATCTTCGATACGATTTATTTGACAAATTCTGAATATTCTTAAATACGAACGACGATAATTCCCCGTTCATTCACTATGCAATATCATACCCCTGCATCTCTACGCATTCAATTAAAAATTTCAACGAGTATACGTTCGACTTAAAGCAAAGAAGCTGAAACGATCGATTGCACAACAATGCGCTGTTGCAAGTGTACAAATCAACAAGTTCAAGTCCATAAACAACGTTGCGAATCCATGAAACTTGGATATAAAAATTACGTAAACTGGTAACTTCCACCTGTACGTTAATTCTAACACCGATGAAAACGTCGATGAAAGTTTCAAATATCAGTGACCTCGGTTACATCGAATCGAGTATCTGTTATGGTAGAATACGAAAATTGATGGCCCATAGAAGGAAGATTTGGACGGATCAGACCACATGATGATCGTTGCTTGTCAAAGTACTGATGCCACTCATCGAAACGTCACGGTCGTGCCCTCCGGCCTCGTTGACGTAATTGGTTATTATCACGGCGAAGTGTGTCCCCCATTAGTGGATACCAGTGTACACACTGGCCCATGTTAGTGCACATTAGCGTGTACGGTGTGCACACAAGCCGATGCGTCGTGAACGCACGTGCTCTGCTCGCGAAACGATCTGGCGATCAACGAAAAATTATCTAACGAGCAGCGTTATGCGAATGAAATAATAGATTGGAAGCATTGTTGAAAACCAGCCTACACGATCGAATTTTAGTGGGCCAATCATCATTGCAAATTGTTGATTCACTGAACGATATTGTCTCGTTGCTTTATTTAACTCATTGAGAATCAACGTTCCGTTGACACATCTCGTCCGAAATCTTTTCTTCGATAGATCTGCCTCGTTGAATTATGTTTTCGTACGTCGCCGCTATAAATATGCTAATTTCAAAAATTCCTATCTTTTCTTTTTCTTTCTACCTGCTTAGTAGATTCTACGATTTCCTGAACGCGAGAAAAGATTAATTTCGGAGAAGTATTTACTTAGAAGTTTCCGATGGACCATCGACTTCGTCCTTAATTGCTTGAATTCGGATAGGTTGGTTGATTTAAACGAGACCTAAGAAAACAATCTCAAGCGAAAGAGAAGACGTCTAACAGTTGTGACGACTTTCTATACCTTGAGCAACAGAGTAATTGAGAACTACTCGATTAGTATAGCCGAAAAACCCAATGCCAAAATCAACATTCATGGTTCGCGTGTTTAAATCTCATCAAATATGCGTAGCATCTCCGACATACTGCTTCTATGAATTCTCATAAATTCTTCAAGGCTTATGAATCAAGTCTGACTAACGAATCGATAACTCTGCTCCAGCCATTGGTGACGTTGATCGAGCGCATACTTTATGGAATTTAGACTAACTTAACGCTATTTTTGTTGGAAACTTCCGATCGAATTTCAGTGGGACAATAACAATTGTAAATTGACGATTCGATCAACGATATTGTGACAATTCTTTCGAGTAATTGTTGTTGCCTTATTTCAGAAATTATGGTACTTTATCTCCGAATGATTCATAAAAACGGTAGGTTTCTGAGAAAAGACACGAGATAAGATTTTTGAATAATTTTTCGTTAATAGATAAGAGAAAGATTTAGATCGATGGACGAGGGAAATTAGTGATGCAAATGTTATTCCTACTAATATTTAGTAAACTAACATTTCAGCCCTTTTGCACGATTCAACTATAATATTATTAGCGAATGAGAAATTTTGGAAGTTGTTGAAACTTACCAATACCGATAAATTCCTCTACGTGGCAATAACGCGATTATTTTGCTAGTAAGAGAAAGAAAGTTTTCCAAACGGATTTACAAGTTACAAGATACATAATTATGCTATTCCACGTAGAGTTATACAATTATACAGTAGAATTCTGTAACCTAGAACATGTTATTTACCACACACGCACGATTCACTAACATTACAGTAAATTAATGCAAGAGAGCTGCGATACTCGATCAACGTGGAAATTAAAGAAAATTTACTTCATTTGCCAAACGATAGACGATAAACGTTCCAATATTCGCAATACGAAATAACCCTAATTTATGAAAGAAAAAACCGCGACAAGCAGAAAGGAAGATAAAGGCTCGCTACACAAGAAGACGAGACAACGCCATAGGTCGTCAGGCAAGACGTCGTTGCGAATGTGTACGTGACTCAATGCTGATCGACGATCCTCGATCTCGTTGAGAAGTAGGAGGAAAAGGCTAGGTAAGAGAGAAAATGGAAGGGATAAAGGCGGACGAGGAAGGTGCGTTGACGTCACTGGGCAAGCTCGCTGCTCGGTACGCTCGTTGGCAACGCGATCGCAGTTTCACCAGGTTTCAACGTCGACCTCGCCGCACTCCGGTCTTTTCGATCGTCGAGCAGAAAAATCTCGACGATCTGTGCGCGAAAAGTCGCTGCGAAACCGTTCGAGTATCGCGAAACGGCGCGTCGTTGCAGTGGCGGGAAATTCGTAATTCAAAAAGTGACGCAGTCGATCGAACGACATCTGTGAAGCGGCGAAGATCACGTGGCCAACCGTGTCGATGACTCGAACTTGAATTTCAACTCTGTGAGTGGAAATTTCGCGCGTGTTTTCTCCCTTTTCGATTTAAATTTCGTGAAGTAATCGATAAATCCCGGCGACAAATCCGCAGTTCGAGCAAGCGGGATAAGACGAGAATCGGATGGATTTTTGTGGCTGCTGTTGGCATCACTGGTTCGTTTGAAAGGTAAACGTCGATGACGTGAGGGAATGCGTTAATTGATCGGCACGACGATCGTTTCGTTCACGTGATCTACGGCGGAAAGACAACGAAACGGTCAGATGATCGATGATTAATGACCGGCAGTACGCGAATTTTCCGACATCCGATCGCGTGTCAACCTCCTTCCTACTCGACACGAAATCAAACCTGCTGTCGTGCACGATGCCGGTGGTCACGAAAGCTTCGATCGTCTAAAACATGATGAGTTTTTTCCAAGAAATCTTTTCCATTGTGCAATTTCTACGTAGTTTCGTAATTATTTCGAATCTTGATCTTGTTCCTCAAGTCAGCCGTTTTCCGTTCGTCTTAACAACAATGTTTATCCTTCAAAGGCGAATAGAAAAAGCGCGTTGTATTAGCTTCGAAGCTGCTAGTCGACAGCTGTTCCTACGTGTTTGTCGATTTTCAATGTTTCACAAGCCTGATTCGTTTGTATGAAGAAATTTGCGACACCGCGTTACTGTGACGGGAGATAACAGAGATTTCCTCAAGGTTATTTAATTTTGGTACACGTTGACGCAAAAAGTAGAACAGCCTCCTTTCTATTTTATTCGAGATATCGTCGATAAACATCGCCGGCTTCTTTATTCTCCGTAGTTCGAATGACAATGAACGTAACTGTATATAACACAGGTGAATGAGTGGTCTCTTCAATAGGATACATGTTTCTCCGTTGACATTTGTATTCAACTTCAATGGGAATCAACGTGCAACAAAAGTGTCAATAAAATCGGTCGATAAAAAGGTCGTTTGGACTTCTCCTATGAAGAAAAAGTACGACGGCCAACGCGCTTTTATCGTTTTTTCTTTCGAAACGCGCGAATTAAACATCAGCTGAGTGACTAAATAATTTGAATTTTAAAATCTTTAGATTCGTTTTATTTCATTCGAATACTCCTTAAATACTCCAGAATTGAAAAACTTCAATTCCAAACTTGACATTCATTTAATTAACGAATTGTTGTACTGACGGTTTTCAAGTTCTCGAACAGAAAATTCCACGCTTTTTATTAATTGCTTTTAGAATACACGTAGAATCAGATATATCATATATGGTCTACATGGTATATGATATTTATGATACAGATATATTTAGCATACACGTATAGTGCAATCAAATATGCTAACACGTGCGGTATATTAGTAAGAATATTTCTCAAGATGTCGATTTCTTCTTCTTCTTCTTCGCTTCTTCGTCAATTATATGGAAACCAAGCTGGATCTTTTACTTTTTACTTCAGCTCAAAATATATTTCTTCTTTCTTTGAAGTCAAGAACGCAATTTCAAGACTACCAATTTGTCCCAAACAAGAAACTACTAATACGTGCAAATTTAATCAAGTTGAAAGCGTAAGCTGTATGCAAAGCCATAAATACAAATATTCGGTATCGCACGAAACATTGGCGTAAACTGAACGTTTACAATTTTACTTCTATTTTACGATACTTCTGTTTTACGATAGCGCTAGAAGCTATTTTTAGGTTGTAACGTAACAAGGGATTTTGTACGTGCAAGTAAAAAAATTAAATCCATACGCGAAGAGAGGAAGTTCAGAGTCTGAGAATAGAAGGCAGAAAATGATCCACAAAGAGAAAGAATTTATAGAAAATTCATACGCTAAATTCAGACATCTCGTGCGTTAGATGCTAATAAAACAAAACGTTAATAATATAATTCATTATTCTTGCCCGCTAAAGAAATAATTTGTCATTATTTCGCGCTATGTACCGCTTACACGCATCGTTCACCGTTAAAACTCGTAAATTCTGCTGGAAGCACACGTTTGCCACGACACGGAAATTTGAACGTCTGCTAAACAGCAAATTTCTGCAATGGCAAGCCCAGTGTGTAACACGATTACCCAATTATTCGGTAAGACGGATACGGATCATCTGTTGGCGCAGATCTGCCGATCGTGCGAATTCAAGCGCAAGAATCGCATCGTAACGACCGACCAAACCTAATCATCGCGGTTCGAATGCTTACGTGCGCAAGTTTCTGCACTCTCCCTACCGGAAACGTCCCTCTTCTGCTCCCGTGGCGACGATCACGCACGCGATTAAACCCCACCGCAATTATTTAACCCTCGCCACCAACAGATTCGTGATATTTGTCGATAAATACCTTTTTTTCCTTCTTTTTTTTTCTTTTGCTTTTCGTCGTCAAATTGGAAGGATCGACGCGATCATTAAAAAAAAACAGACAAAACGACAGATTCTTCGATGGAATGGTTCAGTTGTTCGTTAACAAACGACTGGAGACTGGTTTGGATGACTTGTAAATTGCACGTTTCGCGAACGAGCCTTTTCACGAAGGATATTGTTAAAGTTTCAGAAGGTGGAAGAAGTCGATCGTTATAAGTGATTCAAATTCAATGATGGCAATTCAATAATCGAAGGCTAATGTACATCTGCTGGAACTTGAGTCGAGTAGCCGGAGGATTTTCAATGACAGTTTTACCATTTTTTAAAAGATCAATTCGATCGCTTGGTAGAAGCAATCTCTTTTTACCTTGGAATTTCTGATTATCAGATTGTTAGCAGGTATAATGAAACTGTCAAAGATAGGCAAATTAGAATTTGTCAATTTTATCGTTCCGATACACAGTTCGTGTTATGCGTGTTACTTCCATAAATTTGTTACGGCCACAAGATGCCGCGAAGAACAACCTTAAAATATTATATTTATAACATTGTCGCTCCTCTTTATTTTAGAATAGACGTCACTCCGGAACAGCCCAATTAATCATTCAATCTTTTCTTTCGAAAGACTACAAGTGTCATCGAAAGAGCCTCGTTAACGAGATACCCTGTTACGTATTTCGGGAAGGAATTTTAACAAGATTGCCTCTTAGAATTCTTCCCATCGACCCATCTTTTTCGACTTCTATTAAATCAACTATTCCGTTGACGTTTCGTCGAAAAAATTATGGAAAGAAAATTGGAAAACTGGCACGTACGATCGTCATACTGTGTTATATTCAACGAATCTTTTTAATCTTTTCAATCTTTTCAATCGGTCAATTTCGGTTTCTTATTCGAACCAGAAACGATATTCCTGTCAAACTTAACGTTCAAATATTTGGCAGAGATTCGTGACTCTTGCAATCCTGTTAAACGTAACGCAGAATATACCTCCATTGTCAGAAACAGTAAGAAATTTTCAAACAACCAGATATTATCGAGGAAAGAAATTTGTGACTTTCTGTATCGTTATCGTATCGCGTATCGCGTAATCCGTGAAAAAATAGAATTTTTTGAAGTGACACGGTTGGAAGGTGAGGCGAAAAAAGTGAACGCAGCGAGTTTTTGCGTTTCGCATCCGGCGAAATTCAATTCGCGAATAATCAACGCGTTTCGTACACGTGCCACGCGTGTTCACGCGTATGTGCCACCGTGTCAGCATTATCCCCGCCATAAGAGGAAAACGCCATGGCATCCGTTGGCACAATCTCGTGCAACGGCCGGGAATCTGAAACAGTTGCGAGTGCGACGCGCTTACGTGCGCTGCTCCAGCTGCGAAACGCGGGGAAACGTTCGCTCTTTGAATGAGAACAGTCTTAATCTTAGTGAGAATCTTTATATCTATATATACTTTGTATCTCTTTCTATTTTTATTATCCCGAAAGAGAATTCGCGAGATTAATCGTCACCCTCGACGAGAGTCGACTATGTTGGTTTTATCTGGAAATTCGCTTATGTTCACTTTGAACTCTTTTCTTTTTCTGTTATTACTTTAGAAGATACTTTTCAGTCGAAGAATTAAAATTCGAGATCGATCGTCGATTTGGTAAAGTTTCAACTCTACTGATACTACTCTACTGACTCTTGTTCCTTGCAAAGATGTGTTTCTATCGTCGATGAATATATCGTAAATATAACGTATCCCGAAGGAATGAAGTATTACAGAGTATTTGAAAATTCGGAGAGAAGATTCTCGAAAGTATATACAAAGTACGGTCGTTTCTTGCCCCCTTTTTCATTAAATAAATTCTACGATATCTGTATCAAAGTTTCGAGTAAACTTCGTATTGTTTAAAAGTATTTTTTAAAAGGCAACGAGAAATTCGATTATCGAACGCATCGATTCGGAGAAACCGTCGAACGAATGGAAGAAAACGACGAGCGAGTGGTAAACAAGGAAATTACGTTTGTAATTAATCGCGTCTCCGTTCGCGTAAACTGGTTTCGTGTTTTTTAAAAAAAAACACGATCTAACGACCCGTCTTTTCTTTTTCTTCATCTCAAATAATATCTCAACGGTCCAAACTTTCGCTGTTCTCGCGTGGTGTAACGGTTCCGTTTTCGCTCGAACGTTTTATCATCGGCTCGTAAAAAGTACTCACCGTTTTTTCTTACTTTTACGGTTTAAGCCATTTACGAGCTGACAAGCGCGCGATAATAACGCACTGGCCAGGGAAATTCAGTGAATCACGAACCACGCAGAATATAATTTATGTCATCGTGCCAGATAAGCGGTATTTATGCAGTATTTACAATTTTTCATCGTTTGTTTGCCGCGACATTTTTCGTCCCTGTCGAGATATTCGCCATACGTATTTTGTCACAGCGCGTTGATAATATTATTTTCTGCGCGATAAAGCTACGATCGTTCGGTTCGATAAGGCAAAAAAAGAAAAACATATAATCGCGACGGCTTAAAAAACGCGTCGACGAGGAGGATGCAGTTCCCAACGAAACTATTCTTCGTTAATCGCCCGCGAAAATTCAGTTCCGTGCTGTTACGTGTTTCTCTTTATTATGATTCAGAGATTACGACGCAGCTTAATCGGCAAAATCTGCAAAATAATAATTATGTAATGGCTCATCGATGGTCTAATCTGGCCAACCTCGTTCTTCCCATCACTCTTTCATACTCGTTTTCCGTCATTACCTTGTTTCTCTCTCTCTTTCTCTCTCTCTCTCTCTCTCTCTCTCCCTAGTCTAAAACAATCGCAGGAATCGCGGGAATCTCGACTTTTTGTCGCTTTCCTGCACACATTCTTCGCACAGTTTTTCACATTCCTCGACGATGAAGAAGAAAATGGAAAACTTGACCTTGTTAATAACATATGGTGGAAGATATTTTTATATTGTGAAATCAGAGGATTTTCTTATAAATGTATCTGTAATTATATCGCAGAAAAACTATAACCAATTAAGTCACCAAGTTGTCGACCTTATAACGAAGATTTTTACAGGACAAGTTGATTTTCACTCGAAAATAAGTGAAGATATTTTCATCGTGTTTGAGTCTGGTTTAGAGGTTTTGCCACGAGTGGTTTTCATTCTGAATTTCTTCGATCGCTAGAATCACGAAACGGACTTTTTGACGAATTGACTTTCACGTTATCAAGACAGAAATACGATTATACGTACTTGCCCATTTTGAATATATTTCTTTATTTCTAATCTTGTTTAGTATAAACGTAAATACGTGGTGCACAGTTACGTGGAATTAAAGCGACACAAAGAAAACGAGTAAGTACATGTAATCACGTTTCCTGCTCGATAATATTGAACGTCAAATTAATTAACATCATGAAAGGTACTTGCACGTATTTTTTGGAATTTTCGAAACAATTCTACTCTTCCTTTGTCTCTAGTATTAAGTATAGATTAGAGTGATAGATTCAATTAATTTAATGAATCACCTGATTTGAGTATTATTCGTAAAAAAAAATAATACCTACGCTTATTTTTATCAGGAAGTGGCTGGCAGCGTTCAATCAAAATTCCGAAAAAAACATACCATCGATAATTCCCTAAAATTCTATCGAAACCGGAAACAAGGAACACGTCATCGACACATTGTCTCGATCTCCGGAACCTTCTCGTCAGCGTGATGTAAATTCATCGGCATCCTCTGCACCTCCTTCCCTCCTATCCTTCCTTTAATCGAACAATCGAGATACCCCAGACGAAAAGAAAAAAAGAAAAAGAAATGTCGCAAAACTTGTTGTCTGAGGCCCGATGCAAACGACGGAGTTCTGTCGCGCTTTTCAACGGTCTCCTCCAGTCAATTCTATGGGAAAATACCGACGACGTTCTTCACGCGATAAAATTGACAACACGCTCGCGCGAACGAGTACAATTTATATATTAAGCCCTTTCATAAGTATCATCGTGTTAAATATTAGTGGATTGTTTATGAGAATTCATATTTTTATTAACACGACGAAAGAAATTGAATCCGAAGGAAAGATTTATTTCACTCGCCAAATATTACAAATTTCTGACTCTGCTGGTCATTGATTATAAATTTCAAGCAAGTTACATTTTACTGTAGAAATTCAAAACGCAAAGTACGAGACGACATTACTTGTGGAACGATCTGGACATTTCTGCACAGTAATTTATTAACTAACGATATTAACGTACTGATCGTACATTATAGATCTCTCTTCTATGATTTTACGGTTTTACGTCAAACAGGACAACTCGTAAATTTATAGAACCTGAAGTATAGTACTTACAGGTACTAACAATTTGTAGCTATTGACCAATTTCATCAATGATATTAATTGAAGATTATTCAAGACAGCTCTGACGATACATGAGAATATTGTCGTTTATAGTTGTAACGTAAATTCCTTTTGTTTCTCTATTTGATTACATAAACGAAAAAAGATATAGAGGATCCGGTCGAATAACACGTAAAAGCAGACACGACGTGATTCCGTATAAAGTTTCAGTATACTCGATCGGTTTTCAAACTCGATTTTCTCGTAAACCAACCCGAGAATGAAAAGCTTTCATTCTATATATTTTTCTTATTTTTCTACAAGGAATCGTGTCCTGCACGCTGCCACAAGTTATTCCTGCGGATCCTATGTTTTAAAAGTTATTTTATCACGACGCTCGTGTACATTGCTCCCCATTTTAATAACGTAACGCACAAAATCGATTGCGCACCGTAGGGACGAGGTATGGTGGGATTCCGCGAACGGAAGGGCGGTGTGAATGCCGGTGGAAAGTGAGAGGAAACGAAGAAACGATGGCAGAAAACGGAACTTTGCTCTTCAACGGCCGTCAGTCATCGTCGCGTGGACACTTCCAGCGACTTCATTCATCCTGGACACGGGACGAAAAAAACCGTCGCCGTTCCTGATTCCAATTTAACTTCGTACAAGGAACTTAAGAAGAGAGGGAGCGATAAAAGACAAAGTGACGAGAAGGAAAGCGGAGAAGCGAGTGTCGACGAGGCGGATCGGTGAGATAAAAAAAAATTAAAAAAGGAAAAGACAGAAAGAGAGAAAGAAAGGAGAGAGGGAGGGAGAAAAGGTGAAGTAGAAAGGGGGAGAAAGAGTGAGTAGGAAGATGAGTTTGACATTCTCAATGGGGGTTTATTCGTAACACGTGAAGCGCGGAAATGAGTGGCATAGAGGAGCCACAGAAGCTGTTTCGCCTCCCGGGTACCATCGAGGAGGAGGAGGAGGAAAAGGATAACGAGGTTCGAAGCCACCAGCAACTCCCGGACAACCCAAACACAGCCGACTCACCCTTACTAGGACAAAGGAACACGGGTACCTTGTCCAGTCTGCCTAGGTACGTCACCCTGGTCAGGGTCAGCACCCAGAGCAGCAGCATCGGTGGTGGTGTCGGTCGGCAAGATTCTACCAGGTAAGTTCTTTACACCTACATTTATATATATTTCTTTCACCGGTATATTTTTATATATTTGTATATAATTTATATATCCGGTTAGCTGTTGCGATGTGTTTGTAAAGTGCAAAAATGCTAAAATGCGTCGTTATGTGCACTACGTACAATTTCTTTCGTAATAATTATTTACATTTTCTTATTCGTTCGTTTTATTTCGTCACGTCCTCCAAGTATTCGAATCATCTTCAAATTTACGAATATATTTTAGCTTTCGCTAAAATTGCAATTTAAACATCAAATTGTAACTGCCTTTTAAGCATAACGAGTATACCCGTCATAGCGCAAGATACTGTCATTTCTTCGTGACGAGTATACTCGTCAAAAACAGCCAACTGGATATAACAGCATATTTTTTATATATTTAAATATGATTTGTATACAGCAATATATTCTTTATGTATTCTTTCTTTTTTTTAATCGTATTGTTATCAAACGTTGTTCGGATTTATCAAGTTACCTGATATCAAATAACTTGTATCGAAATTTGGCTTCATTCGTATATCTGGTAGAAAATGGACACTTATACGTATCAATTACTACAGTACGTAGATTAGTGTGCATACATGGCTCAAATTGGTTCGAATGAATGTAATTTAGTAATTTGTAACTTACCGTCGAAAGAAACAAACTTTGACCGTGAAATTGTCATAAGGAAACGTACTAAATCTTCTTCACATAAGATCATAATTATCGACTCTTTAGAATTCATAGAAAGGATAATATCTTCCAACGAAACTGTTATTTCGTTCAATTTTTATCAACAGACAATCTTCCTTTTCAAAAATCGTCGCTGTAGAAATTTGCCTGCAAAACAACTGATAACTGCGAGTCATTAAAATCAAGGACAACTTTAAAGATACTTCTAGCCGTTGCTTGCAACGATCCTAGGGATATTCAGATCTCTGCCCAAAAGCTATTTCATTCTCGTGTAAAACCGGAAACGTCTGTTTTACATACAAAAGAGCGAACGTATCGGTGACCGTAAAAAAGCATAGTATAATCACGCGACAATTACCGAACAAAACATCGGTGGTTGGCGAATCACGTGGCCGGTTCCCAAGGCAGCCTATCTCTGCTGGATCATCCTCGAGCAAAAGCTGGTTGAGTTTTGTTTGAGGAAGCCATTCTCGACGTTTTCTGGCGCCAGATGCTGTGTACAGGATATTAAAATAATCGGACTAAAATGCTGGGAAAATATCGATCACCCTGTACTCGGACCGACAACATCTTAACGCGTAATTTTCCCAGAAATTCTTCGTCCAATGACAAATTACGTTGCGTACGCTACATCTTGTAATTATCGCAACCACATCGATTACGATCGAAACCAACGTTCGTCGTTTGCATAGGAAATCGTTAATGCGTTAAGAGCAGCAAAAGAAGCTTGTTCGATTTTTCTAGCGTAATTTGTCTTTTTTCTAGCAAAACCTTCGATAGAATCTTTGCATGTCCCGTCGCTACCGCTTTATCATCTGGTTTCAAGTAATTTCACCGATTTTATTTTATCGATTCTAACTTATTCGTTCTAATGTTCGAAGGAAAAATCGTTCATCCAGCCTTCCGAGATATCGTAATCGAGAAACTCCGCTAAAAAAAGAAGCTGCAGGTCTGTGCTACGCGATATACGGCGGCTGAGTAACTACGCGATTTACGCGTTTCATCTTACGGGCGTTTTTCCAGAAAGCTACTTGGTTACGAACGATCTTGTGCACGGAGCGTTGCACCCAATGATCGAGCAGAATCGACAAAAACGAGAATAGAGAAACTCGATAAGATTGCCGCGAGCTGGATGCTGCTAATAGTCTGTAATCTTCCGTAATCGTGCATCGAACGAGTTTTTCCTTTAATCCGCCACCGTAACAGTCGCAGTTAACAAGAACGTTGGATCGTCGTTAGTGTCATCATAATTATTACGCCGGGATATTTGCCGTGTGCCTATCATCGACTCTGATAGAATTTATCGAGCCAGAGGTCTATTAACGTAAACGGGATGCAATATATTTCGCGTGGCATCGCGAGGCTAACTAACGACGTCCGTATCCACTGCGTCTATGCCGCACCACTGTTTACCCTTCTGGCTCTAATTCACCTATCGCGAAGCCTATCGTCCTACCCATTTATCAAGAACTTGAAAACATATTACACGTGCGACAATTGTAAAATTCAAGAACACGCGGCTGACCTTCGCCGCTAATTTACTTACGTTCGCCTCATTACGTTCTAACGCGGAATGCTTTTGAGAAATATGTCTTGGAAATTGTCAAGTTACGAGACGTGAACGTAAGAAGAATGACGACAAAGTATGGCTATATTAAGCATATCGACGAATAGATGCGTTTTACTAGAGATTTTCATATTAACTTTTAGCGGAAATTATGTCGTAGTAATAGTAGTTTGTGGAACAGATCGATGGAATTTTCATTGTTTAACGTGTCGATTGCTATCGCGGCCGTTTCGTGACTCACGTTCTCTCGACTAAATTTTTCAGAACGACGTGCGATAAATTTCAGAAACTAAAAAATTGTCGACGACGTGAGCGCCTTAGATAACATTGTGGGAGAAAAGCGCGTAAATGCAACGTAATATTTTGCGAAAATTAAACATTATAGCGTAGTGTATGTGAATATATCGAGAGCTCTCTGCACGAGATGCGTGAAATTCGCGTGGCAGTCGACGTGTTAAATAGTCGGGCAAAGATAATAGACAAAATATCGGCAGAATATTCGTTCTATCTTGATAATTAAATTTACAACGCTTTCGGAAATTCTTCGCTAAACGTACACGATAGCAACCAACGGAGATATTTAAAAACTTTCACGTTGTATCGATAAAATTTCACGCGGAACGTCGACGAAAGATATCTTCAAAATTATAAATTTCGAAATCTGAACGTAGAAAACGATAATTATCGTAATTACACGGGTAAAATTTCACGTGCAACGTTAACGAAAAATATCTCCAAAATAAATGAATTGGAAAACGTGAACGTAGAAGACCGACAAGCCGTAAATAACTTAATAAATCGAGAATGGATCGTGCTTTATAAAATTCTATATTACTTGGTAGATGAAAAGGTATTCGTTTCGTGAAGAATTTCTACGGTTCAATGGAATTTTAATCCTCCGATTCTCTCGCAATTCTTTCTTTAGAACAGAAATTCTGTGCCAAGATCGCTTTAATCGAACGGCGTTCCTTTCTTTAATTAGAATAGTGGTAAGGTGTACTTGTCGGTATTAAAACTCGATACCTGCTCGTTGACTGGCTCGAGAGATTGTCTGCTCGGCGATTAATTTCAAGAAGAGATGGCAAATGTTAAACGAGCGTGGCAATTCACCTTGTGAAATCTCGAAAGGTCGCCGTAGTGACGAATTAATCGGTGATCGCGGAACGAGAGTTAATCGCGGAAACTCTTAACGATTTCTCAAGCTGTATCGGATTTCCCGTTTCCTGGACGAAAGACAATCCAGACTGTGTGGGTGCTCGTGATTTTCTCGAAAATACTTCCGTCTCATCGTGCGCAACGAATTAAAAATTTCAGGGTTCTTTCATGAGGCGACGAATAACAACGCGCAACGTGTAGAAGAAAATTTCCAGATCTTTTCGATTCGAGATAACGTTACGGTATTTTGTGTTTAATCGAATGAAAATATTATCGTATTCGAGATTTTTAACACGTCACTTGTTACGTATAACAAAAATAAATTTGATGCCATCGACGAGTAAAGGAGAATTTAATTTCTCTCTTGTTCGAAACGAATACGTAACAACTAAAACGTATGACAACGATGATTATTACTGTATCGATGATTTTTAGGATCATTATTTTATTCGAACGTGATACGATTAAGCTTCTTGCGAGTATTTACCAAGTGTGAAGAGACGAGTATTATCTAAGATGCTAGAAAACACGTATTAATCTGATAGAAACTGGTAATCCAATTATTACTGCTCAACTAATCCGTATTTATTCGCATGGATTATACGCGCAACGGATATCTTGCGATCGATACTATGTTCGATAGAGAAACATCATTAATCTGTCCAAAGTATTTTAGATAAGAAAAAATTTATAACTTTACGACATTATACATCTGGGAAAATCCATTAAGAAATCTCTATCTTTAGACCTATTTATCTAACCTGTTGTCTCGTTCAATTAGAATCTCTATTATTATACAATCCGATGGCAGTGAGAATCTTTTCTTGTTCTAAATAAAAAAGAATTTCGAAGTAAAACGATTTTAAAATATTGCGCATCGTAGAAAGTTTATCCTGTTTTCTCGTTCAATTAGAATCTCCGTTTAAAAAATCATTCCTAGCGACAGGACGAATTACGAGGAATTGTTAAGAGATTACTCGAATTTCCAAGCCCAGACTCTACACGCGTTTCGTTTCTAAAAATCAACAATTCCAATCACAGATATTTTATAGATAATTATAGACTTTTTAATACGTTTTTAAGATATACAGTATCATTCAACAATCTGGAATTATTAATTAATTCTATATTAATCTTATAATTACCTGCCTATATTTTAACAGTTTTATTGTCGACTCGAAATTAATCTAACAGACATGCACGACAATTTCCAAGAAGAAGAGTTCCCTCGAAAAGTTAACTTCCTTTTATAAAGCACGCTATAGTACTTTCAAATTTATAATCAGAAACTCCTTGTTACATCCTTGTGATATCTACGTACTTTAACTTTTTCCGTACAAGATTTAGTTGTACATCAGCGATATGTACGTACTTTTAGCGATAACCAGCCTCGTTAACATAATCAATGTCTGCTGGAAAAATAATTCGATCTCACGTTAAAACCGGCGCGCCGTTTCTGAAGCGAGGAAATCCTGCTGCCACGATAATCGTCGTGTGAAAATTCGGGAAAAAATTCCACGCTCGAGGTAGCCGCGATCGAAAATGAAAATCTTCGCGAGGCCGAAGCTCGCAACTCGTCCGATCTCGTTAGTTTAATTAAAAGCTCGTTATCGAAGCCGTGGACAGTGCGGTTGGACAGCTCGCAATAAGAGCTCGACCCGCAGTGTGCGTACACCCGATGATATTAACGCGCTGGTTTTAATCCGCGTCGGGAAACGCCTCGAAAATTGTGTACCGGAAGCTGGCCAGCTTCGTCATGTCGAGTCCGGCAAGATCGAGCGTTTCTGTCGGAAGAAGAACGAGATTCGTCGCGTCTCGCTCGAGCAAACGTCGCGAGAAACGAGACAGTTGGTTGGTTTTGTTCGAAGGAGGTAGAATACGTATTATTCTTTTCGTCGAGTGGCTTCATTCTGTATTTTACACGGTGACTGGCGAAAATATTTCGAGATTTGTCGTAGGAAAATTTCACGAACGTATTGCATTATGGGTGTTACATGAAACGAATTTTTAAAGGCTTATTGCTATACCGTAGCGAGAGAGGTTTGTCACGATCCGACTGCGAATTTTTACGGACTTATTGGAAATTTGCGGATGGAAAATCGCGGAGAATGCGCATGGTATTGTATTATATTTATTTATTCCAGTTTAATGATCTAGAAATGGACTCGGTTTCGCAAACACGATCTACAGATAATTACGATACCATAAAAATATCAATGCATATGATATACAAATATATATACAATATACAAAATAAAGTGCTTACCGTAATTTGTAGTAGGCGAAAGAAATTAATACGTAGGTTCCATTCCTTCGTAAAAAATTCGTAGTCTAGTTGTGATTATATTTGAAAATTTTGAAACGAAACCGAGTTTTCGATAGAGATTCCTATTTATTTAGCTTGTTAAACTCGAAACTTAAAAGAGGAGACGTCGTTGCAGGACGATAAAACTTCAAAATGTTTCAAGTAAAACACATAACACGTTCGTAAAAGGTTTTTATAGGTGCTTTCAGATACTTTCGTGAAATATTGCGTGTCTCTGTAGAGTACGTGTTATTCTTTCAATAAAGCGACTTGGTCGAATATCTCGAAAGAAAAATATCAAATTGAAATAACTTAAAATCGTGTCCTTTTACGGAATTTCCTCGTCAGTTGCTTTTATTGCTTCTGTTTTCTTTCCTATTTCTAATTGTATTTGTCGATTAATGCTCGATACTGTATTGTAAAATAACTTGATTAATTGAACCTAACCCGACGTGTCGAAAGAAAAACGTGAAATTGAAAAAAGAAAAGAAATAATGGATGCGGATGCCGACATCTAATCCGACTGATTCGTTTTTCTTTTTTCTCATTCTGAAATTGTATCTGTCGATTGATAGTCGCGACTGTCGTGTATTACGTTGCAAGTAATTAGTCAACTATGATGGAACCAACTATCGAGTAGAACGAGATTTTCCGTTTGATTGGCGAAACCTGTTCGGAGACTCGATTTGCATGCAATTAGTCGTCACCAGGATGTTCCGGCAGCTTAATGAATATTTTTCAGCCTTCATTTAAATTCATGAAACGAAGTTCTGTATCTGATACCCTGTGAATATGTCGCGACTAATTTGGATAAACGACATACGGTGACATAAGGTGAATTGCCGATTCTGCCACCTTAAATTATTTGTAAACGAATTGTATTTATTATCTCCTTTGAATTACTCAATTAATCAAAGGGTTTCACGTTGCACTTACAAAAAGCAACCCTCGTATCTGTGTAGAAATATAAATTAACAAAAAAGAAAAAGAAAACTAACTGTTGGTGTTGTTTTTTTATCCAACAACTCGTGTACACGTAATTCGAAATGAGTCAGAACCTCTACTGACTCACACCATATAGAGAATTAAATTCCGTTATTTGCAGAAAAAAAGAATATTTGAAATATTTTGTGTACTCGTGGGATTAATATTTTTTGGAGGAATTCGATCGAATATTTCGCTGGCAAAGTTGGACAAACACACGTGAGGGCATGCTTTCGAGCTGTCGTACTCCGGAATTAGTACCGTTCTCAATTGACGCCTACAAACGATACGACCTCTTCTGCTATGGGATAGCACCATTATAATGCGCACCGAATAAATTACTAACAGCTAATGGCGATTCAACGTTGCCGGTGTTGATCGAGCCCTTCCGGTTCGTATTTCTTACAACGACTACCGCCAAATTGTTTTCATGGAATCTTCGATTCGTACAAAAATCGCGGGAGAATCGGAGAAAAAATCGGTACATTTATCTTCAGGAATATTTTTACCAATAACACCGTAAATAAAAAATGAAAGATACGATTAGACGTTAGATAAAAACCGTACTCAAATCACGCTCAAGATTAATCTTTTTGCCATTTTATATCTTTCGGAATATTTGTACGGAGGCAGGCGAAGCTGATAAATCAGCTAAAGAGAAAGAGATAACTCGATCTTATTTGAAGATAAATCTGAATCGTGATTGATATCTTGGCAAACATACGAGGACGAAACTTTGGACGAGCTGGATGTTCTCTAAATTATGTAAATTAGTTCCATTATTTTTATATCATACGCCAGAAATTCTGACCAATAATTTTCTCGGTTCTCACGATATTTCCCTCATCAGTGCCAATAAAACGTCATTGATATTGGATTTTAATTAACCTAGATACCATCCGAATTTCTTTTCCATGTAATATTTGCTCATGTATGTAATTTCAATTCGACGTATTAATGAAATTCTCTGTGTTCCTGTTTATCGTTCATTTATTGTTTCTGCACTGCGCAAAGAGAAGAACAAATCTCAAAGGCCAAACCGATCAACCTCACTTCTTGTGAATATCTCAATTTTATTATTCGAAGATATATGTAATTAGTGTGCAATATCTCGAAACACATGCGACTTATTTTCCTAATTTTATTTATCACCAGAAGATATCATAAATAATCAGCAAATTCGAAAGTAAATTTTCAAAAATAATTTCCCTCTACGTTTCAATTCGTTCTAAATTCCTCGACGCTGGTTACTAATAGTTAAAGAGATAAGCGTGTCAAAGTATCAATCAAAGTGTTAACAGCGAAGAAATCAGCTACAACGTGATTAAATATCTAACCACATTATTGATGAAATATTTAAGCAAACCTAAATACACTATACACGTTAAATACTGTATAGATAATTATTATTAAAACGATGATCGATGAGGCTAAAAATAAATACCTATATTATATATAATCATATTTTGACCTCAATAAAAAGCAACATTAATTTTATCAGAAGTGTGCTCATTAGCAATATAAAAAATCGATTGGGAAATGGAAGAATCAATCGTCAACCTCAAAATTAATAACAGTGAAAACAAAGCCACTATCTTCCTAATATTAATGAACAGTGAAAGAGTATGAAACATGGGAAGCCTCTTAAATATAGCTTGTCGATTGGAGTCGAAAAATCAATCATTAATCTTCAAATTAATAACAAAAACTAATAGAAAGGAAACCAATATCGTTCCAATATTAATCAACGGTGAAAGAGTATGAAACTCGGAAAGTCTCTTAAAAATAGCTTATCGACTGAAGTGGAAAAAACAATAATTAACGTGCAAATGAATAAGAAATTAATAAAAAATATTAATCAACAGCGAAGAGGCGTCAAACTCATAAATTCAAAGTATCAAGCTCGTAAAAAGGAATGTCCAACGAGTTGCAGTCTTTCCGTAACAAACGTCCACACGATCTCCGTATGGGACAACCTCCTCGTACGTCGACAAACACCGACTTGTTCCAACGCGGCTTGATAAATCTGAGTGATGGATTTTCGACTCGGGATATCGGCTCGATAAATCTGATCTGAGATGTTCGATAATTCGCGGAAAAGTTTGCTTTCGCAAGTAACGCGTACGTCTTCGGTTGACAAGCTCGAGCTCGGGCGTTTGCGTGCGATCAGCGATTTCGCGATGGTTCGCCAAGAACGACGCGACGCCGATAAGGAGATGGCTGCTCGGTGATAAGACATGCTCCCGGACTTTTCGAGTCAGTCAAACGAAGTCAGTGGAACAAATCATGATTTGCTGGCGTTATAGTCCAACGCTTCGCGATGTCGGCCTCGTCGAAAACGTTATCGGTGAACCGAGTGTACCATGCTATAAACGAGAAACAGATAGTGCCAATTGAAGAAGACATCCAGTGTATCACATGAATGTCGTTTTGAGTCGCCGATGAGATTCGCGCTTTCGTCGTGCCAATAACAATCGAAGAAAATTGATTTTAGCTGCCTTTGCGAATCGTGAACGATGCTCGAACGTGCATAAAAGCCGGTGGATCAACTTTCGATCAAAAGTCTGAAATTCGAGGGCTGTGATTTGACATCGAGCGCTGGTCGCGACGAGTATTTTTAGGAAAAGTTCTTTGCTCCATTTGCTCCGTAAGTTTGCAAACGTATCGAGAAGGTGGAATTCGTAGGCCGATGTTGATTCGAAGCTTAAACAGATTTTTCATTGCGAGAGAAATTCTCCATCTCTTTGCTGGATAAATCTACGAGAACGGTGGAAACAGTGCGCTTACTCCAGTGTTGGATCGAAATTGAAGTAAATATGAAAAGAAGTGTAAAATACAGAGAGAGTGTTGCTTAAAAATTCGTAGAATTTTTAGAAGTAATCGTGATTGAAGAAATAGAAGTTTGAGAGGGAAGGCGTCGTTGCGAAGAATCGCGATATCGTTGATTAAAGAAAAAGAAAAAAGGCAGGAAACAAGGGAAACATTCCGCGTGACGTAATCAGGCCATTTTCTCGCAAATGAAAAGAGCAAACGTTATTGTTAGTAGCTGATAAGTGGAGACCACTGGCCAGGTGTTGGCTCGTATAAGACGTCCTACATCATTGCTCGTACATCAGTAGATTCTCCATCATCAAAGTCGACACCTATTCACCCAACCATTCGGTTCTTCCGCGTACATCGCGTGTCTTCCGTTCGAACGATAACAGGCTATGAAACGAAACGAAATCTTGGTAAAGAACAATTTGATTATCCAAGAGGAAATACACTTTCACTTCGTTGGAGAAATCTTTTAAAATTAATTCGATTAAGACAGACAGATCCTGCCAGGCTTAAAAGTGGATTAAAAAGATTTAATGGAATTACCATTGGATAATCAGAGAGAAATTGATCGATGACGTGTGCTTGATTTTTGAGAATCAATTTTAAGAGCAACGGTCGAAGAGCAGATGCGATTGCCAGTGAGTTTTCTCAGCTGTGTTCATAGTTGTCAAATAGTGTACGAGAAAGGAAATCGATAAATGATAAACTCTTTTTAGTCTGACTGTGGTTAACGAAACGAGTAACTGCGAGATCTAAGACGATAAGTGAAAGACTTACGTGGAACGATAATCAATCGGGACAGGAAGTGATTGCCTTCCGTTTGATTAATTTCAACGCTTCGCGTTTGCAACGATAATCGAAGGTCCATTCTGCCACGTGAGAGGATTTTTCGCGATCGCTGAACTATTTGACAAGATAGTAACTTGTTAGAATTATCGCCGCAATCGCCGAGAATTCATTCCTACTATCGCTTTCGATAGTAGCTATTGTTTTCGTCAAAATCAAAGGGAATTTATTATCGTTGAGTTTGTTGAAACTTAGCTTAGTAAAGAAACGGAAGATTATTGAAATTATTGCTGCGAGCATAAAAATTGATACCGACTTAAAGATCGTCAAATTTTCCAACGAACGTGCAAAGAAGCAGGAAAATCGAGATTTTCAAAATTAACTGTCAAGTTCGAAGTTGACATTTGGAGCTTCTGCAAATTATATTAAACCGAGCGTACACGTAGAAATTTCTGCGCGTATCGATAAGTTGTACGTGTGTGTTATCTAGAATCGCGCAAGAAACCTTAAGATCGTGACACAGAGAAATGTTTGTACGACGTGAAAAAATCCTTCCGCCACTGATCCTTCTTCGTTCGCGATAAGAAATGAGAAATTGCAGCTACGTCGAAGCGTGTCGTTTAATATCACGTGCGCGTGCAATCGTATGTCACAAATCTGATTATCCGAGTGTCTAGAACTTCTTCGTCAAACTAATAAATCTTTCGAATAAAACGGGAACAACGTCGTACGCTATTATCCTCGAATGGAAAATATTCTTCGAGGTAGAGTATTGTCCGAATACGCCAGCTAACGCGTGTGTATCAAAGGAAAAAAAGGAGAAGAGGAAGCAAAAATGAACGGAGACGTTCCAAAAGATCCAATTTCGAGCGTGAAATCATCCTCGCCGGACAGAGACGAGAAACAAAATCTGTTGCCATCGTCGGAACAAACAACACCTGTTATAGTAAAAATGTCCAAGACTCCATCGCTGAAAAGCAGGTAAAATGACACACTTCAATCTGAATTTATTCGATGTGACGAGTTATCGAGCTGCGTAGTTGGCTTCCCAGTTAACAACTAGAATCGTGGGATTAGCTATTCATTAATTTATTCACCGGTGAATTAATAACGCATCGACGAACGCAGTCTTTCTCGTCCACTTCTGTCTCTGCGCTGTTATTTACGACTGACAAGTTAATTCGATAAGCGATTATATTCCAACCGGTCACCCCAACCGTCCCAATTATTCGAATAACGAGGACACAATTACGAAAACACCTAATAAATACTTGTGTGCAGACGTTGCTCGCTGAATTTTTCGCGAACGAGATACTACTGTGTAGTAAGCTAAAAAGTAGTAGTGGCGTAGGTCAGTCCGCTATCGTTTTTCATAGAAATAGCGTCGTTTGTTTATCGTCACGAAAGATTCGTTGCATTCTTTCGAATCAAACGGAAACGTATGCAGACGGAGAGTGAAGATACAAATTGATTTATTGTGAAAATAATGCAGCGATGCTATTTCGGAGTTGGAATTCAAATTCGAAGTAAATTCCCAAAATCTTGAATTACACCAGCGCGGTTTTCGGACTGCCAAAATTGTACGAAACTGTGCAAAAGTCTCGGGCCATCCGCTGTTTTACGCACTCAACGACCTGAGCCCACGAAAAATTTCTAAAATTAAATTCCGCAATTAGCTGGTGCATTAATGTGCAAATACTTTGATTCTGTTCCATAACTATTGACAACAGTATAACAATAATTAGCATTCAGTAAGCAATGATATTAATAAATTGGATTGGCAAGCTGCGAGTCGATTAGATTAAAAATTTCAGTAGATTCGTGTAATCTTAGTCGGATAACTGGTAGTTTCGTTTCTCCTATTTCCAAATCTGTTGTTTCTAAAATTTCATCGATGATATAAATTCGTGACTTTCGAAACTGTACTGATTCTCACAATATAAGATTTCCAAAATTCAATCGGTTGTGCAGTAGACAGAACGACAATTTTAAAGCTGCGTTGCTTTCCTAGACGTACGATCAATTTGAAAATTATTAATAATTTGCTGAGAAAATATTTATCGATTGTAAATAATTAATATTTTACGAAACGGTATGCTACCATACACGCAGGTGTTAATTCAACGCGTACTTATTTGCTAGTCGTTGAATATTTCGGAAGAAAACTGGCAAATAACCTTGAAATTCATCGTCAAGCCTCAATTTGGATGATCAAACTGCTTCGATGATTTTACTTCGTACCTTCTCTGCGGCATAAAATTATAGAAATTTCTTTGTTGTAAACTATTCCTTATCGTCTATTCCCGATAACGATAGAACTTAGATCAATCGACGATATTTCGACGAATTATTCGAGGTCATGCAATATCGTATTTACGATGATCTAACCTTGTGAGGTATCCAAAGCTTGGATAAGATTCGATTACTCTTATCCTGTTAAGCAAAGAAGACGAGTTAACTCATCGTACGAATTGCTAATTCATTTGCCATAATAATTTCTTTATTTATAGATTGTGTATATTTTTACGCGTCACCTGATTTCTATCCAAAATAAATCACCGCTACATACATCGTACATTTGAAGACTCTAGAGCAGAAACGTGATAAATTATTCTTCAAGGAAAGGGGATTTTAAAGTCCAATATACCTTTAACTATTATAGTTAAATAGCTAAATTAGCTTAATATAGTTAAATATAAAAAATATTTCTCGGATAAATCATTCGTTTCTAAATTTAAATTATTCTCTTTTAGTCATCAAGCGGTATAAAAGTCAGAGAATCAATAAACATTGACTCATTAATCTTCATTTACATTTGCAAGAATTAAAGCCGACCTAATTAAATTTGATGTATCTTCGTTAGTTTTTAATTCTCTAATTAATCGAAAATCTCCTTATTAACAGGCTATCCAATCAACAGATTAATTTCCAATTTTTATTCCATTCCCCTAACATCTTTTGCCCTAACAGTTTTATGAAACTTAAACAAATGTATAACAATGAAATGTATAACGCTGTAATAAACTATTATCCTTAACACGTCGATTTTGAATGTTTCACGAATTTCTTTCTCTTCCATCACACTATCGCCTGTATCTCCTTTTATCATTTTTCCTCTCGCTTTTGCTGTTGTTTCACGCCTTCTCTAAGCACCGAACAGTTGATCTTAATGATATCAATAATTTCATCGCTATCAGAAGATTAATCGATTAAATTATCGATCTTACAATTAATGTTAGTAAATGCTATCGATCTGAGAGATGAATCAACACAACGGTGAACAAACGCGGACCGCAGAGTTCACCGCGTGTGTCGGCGATTGATTTACGCGTGGCAATAAATAAATTGGTAGATAACAGTTGCTCGGTTATCGTACGGAGTCAAAATGGCGACTTCCTTTTGGCCATATGAAAGGGTGGCGAGCGCGAAGGTCTCAGACAGATCATCGAACTGGTCGCGTCGATATATTCTACTGTTGGTTCTGTGCAGCTGTGCCCGCTTTTCGCACGATTTTCGCGCGTTTTCACAGCGACGGATGATGAAATCGCTCCTGTCGACTTTGCATCTCGAATCGTGCAAGCATCGCAGTTCGTTCGAGTTATCGCTGACTGATTAAGAAGTTCCTTAAACACGCTTCTTCGACGCGCTTTAAATAGACAGAAGCACCAGAAGCAAGTGGCAAGTGTGTCATTTATCGACGGCGTTAAAGTAATTGGTCGAGTTGTCTAGGGATTGTCAAAATTATTTTTTTTTTTCTTTTCCTTTCTCTTTCTCTTTTTCGGTGAAGATGCAGTCGATTTCTGAACTGTTGCCACTAATGGGAACGGCTGTCTGTCTGTTTCGGGATATGATAATTTCAGAGTGAAGTTTTAAAACGGTGTAAATGATTTATGATAAATGTGTCGAGTTTGTGATCAAAATTGTCGTGTGTTTCATCTGTTGAAGAGAAATAGTTGGTGAACTTTTGCAACGATTGACAGTTTGTCATGGAAAGGTTCAGGAAGGATCACGTAAAATGCGAAGAAATCCATCGTGAGTATTCTTCTTGAAACGTTAAATTTGAGAAAGTATTAAATAGTGGAATCAAACATGTGTCATCTATCGATCATCGAACAACTTTCGTCAAAATCTGCGAACGATAACACGAAACACGAACAGATTCATCGTGGGTATTTTTCGCGGAACGACAGAGGAATAAAAATTAGAACGATTAACAGAAATATTCGCGCAACTAAAGAATAAAACATCGTACGGTGGAAAGAAATTTTCACACAGACAGAAGATAAAATCTCGGGTATTCGGGAGGAAAAAAAAGGAAAATGAAAACTCGTGCGATCTTTCGTGCGAAAATTCTCGATCAAATAAAATTGTTGCACGAATAAAAAATAAAATCTCGAGCATTGCGAGCAAAATTGTCGTGTTAACAATACGGGAAATATCATACGCTGGAGACAAACTCGGCGATAAAATTTTCCATCGTTCGCCATCTCCGCCACAGACGATCATCCGCTTAGCATAATAAAAATACGTGCCTAAATCCCGCCAGATATATACATCGCGCAAAATACGTCGCAAAAATCACGATTTGCAAATCGTCTATCGCGCGCGAATCTCGGCTAGAATTTTCATAAAGATTCGTATCGAATAAGGAAAGCGATGGGTGCGTAACGATCGATTGACACCACAAGAACAATATGATCAGCTGAAATTTGCTATTCAAATCCGGCAAGATCTCCGCGGAGAATATATTACGACGCGTGTACAAATGTCGACGAGGCCTTGATGAGAATTTCGTAGAGCATCTCGCGTCTTTGACTGAGTGCTCGAAGAAATAATTTATTCCCTCGCGGTTATTTTGCTAGAAAAAAAAAAAAAATAGTACGCTACACGCGTTACCACGTGTCGAGATAATCGAAACCGAGATTCAGTTCTGCGCGAATGATTTACGATCTCTATCGTCAAGTAGCTTTCGCGGAAAGCAACGTCATTGTTAAATAATCGATGCGCAGACGTAATCGTTATTTTGCTAAATCTCGAAGCCGATAATCGTTAAAGGAATGGTACGACGTAGCATAAAAAATCGATTGACGCCTGTCTGATTGCTTAAGATTAATTAAAAAGCTATCAAGTTTCAGGAATATACCTGACTTCTATGTTTAAGTGGGTCAATACGTAGCGACGTATAGGATCAAATTTCTCAATCAAAAACGTGTTCGTCCTTATAAAGAGTACAATCACCTTGTCAAACGGCCTCGTCACGAACTTTTATCGTGTCAAATGCCTACCGTAGGAATAATCCACTGAAATCAATGACCGTTACAAGGAATCTGTTCCAAGTTCTGATACCAGTTGCGCTGAAAATCGCCTCTGTTCCTCTCGTGCTCGCGACAGGAATCTATATAATTTTAGGACATAAGTCCAACTTTGAAATTTTCGACGTATTTCCAAAACTTATCATTCCCTGACCCAGCATGGCCGAGCGATCCGATAAACTGAAAATTTGAAAGAAATCTGAAATAGAATTTTTGTTAAATTTGCAAAATTTATCTCTTCTTCGTTCGACGAAAGTCGAACTAATTCGCTAAAAATTAAAAGAATTCTACGCGCGATGAGAACCTATGAAAGACAAATCTGCGAACAAATGAAATCAAAGTTCCTTCTTCCAAGTACCAACCGTCAGAATTGTAATTTCCAGGAGCCGGTACAGAGCATGGCCAACGCGGAAGCTACGTCGTCGCGCCGTGTTAAAAAATGGCGAGTGCAACGTCCTTCAGTCGCGAATCTCCAGACGTTCCCTGCGCTTCCTCCGGGACATATTCACGACCCTGGTCGACACTCAATGGCGATGGATGTTGCTGTGCTTCAGCCTGAGCTTCGTGCTCTCCTGGCTAGGTTTCGCGGTCATCTGGTGGCTCATCGCGTTCAGCCACGGTGACTTTGAAAAGGACCACCTGCCCCCCTATCAAATAGACAACAACTGGACACCCTGCATCAACAATATCTTCTCGTTCACGAGCTGTTTCCTGTTCAGTATCGAGACGCAGCACACGATCGGCTACGGAAGTCGTGTCACGACCGAGGAATGTCCTGAGGCGATCTTCGTTATGTGCATCCAGAGCATCGTCGGTGTGATGATCCAGGCGTTCATGGTGGGCATAGTGTTCGCAAAGATGAGCAGGCCTAAGCAGAGAACTCAAACGCTGCTATTCTCGCGCAACGCTGTTATCTGTCAGAGGGACGGCGAGCTCTGTTTGATGTTCCGAGTCGGCGATATGAGGAAAAGTCACATAATAGGAGCCGCCATTAGGGCCCAATTGATAAGGACCAGGACCACCAAGGAGGGCGAAGTGCTGTCGCAGAACCAACAGGAGCTGGCCGTAGGCACCGATGGTCAGAACGGTAACCTGTTCTTCATCTGGCCCACTACGATCGTTCACAAAATCAACGCGGAGTCGCCGTTTTACAACATGTCCGCCGAGGACATGCTGACCGAGAGGTTCGAGATTGTGGCCATCCTCGAGGGAACGATAGAATCGACAGGACAAACCACTCAGGCCAGATCCAGTTATTTGCCACAAGAGATCCTCTGGGGACACAGGTTCGAGCCCATGGTCACGTACTCGAAAGAGAGACAGGGCTACGAAGTGGATTACTCCTTGTTCAACAATACCACGCAAGTCGGAACGCCTCTATGTTCTAGTAGAGAGCTGGCGGAGTTTTATAAGATACAGGAAGAACTTCGTCATGGGAACGGTAAGTGGTTGCAGGTTTCTAGAGAATGGATACACTTGGCATTGAATAGAACGTAGTTTCTGTGTGTTACCTGTGTTATCTGTTTAGCCTTCTTTTTTAGTTCTCTTCTCTTTCGAAATGAGTTTGACGTGAAAAGAGAGGATAGAATATTTGTATCTAGATTCAGCGGCGGGCTAGTTAGATTTTTGGATAACTAGATCTTCCCTTCATTTCGTATCACACGGTGTCGTAAGAGTAATGAGACTGAATCTCTGTTGGCACACATTGTACGTTTAGAAGTACGATTACCAATGTTGTCCAACAAGGAAACGAAGCATTATATAGCGTACTGAATAGTTTCCAACTGGAACATTATACAATTCACAAACCTACACGGAATTCATGAATTAAATGAAACATTATTTTCCTTAAAGGCAAAAGTTGAACACGGGAATATAATGAAAGTAATTCATGGAGCTACAAAATAACAAGAAATAGCGAATAACATTATTTTTCATCTTGCGTTCTTTCCGCTTTGCGGCTTCCTCTTATCGCGAATATCAGAAGTGGCCGCGTATCTTCGAACGACGAATTATCTTTCTATCTTAAGCCGTTCTTAAAAATCATTTTGCAAGAAATAAACAAAAGAAAGACCTATCTTCCGCATCGATACATCTTGTTTCTTATTAGTCTCGCTACTCTCCCACCGCACACACCTCTCACGTCTAATACTATGTAAAATATATTAGAATTTCATACTTGGAATTCAACGTAGAACCACGCAGTTTGCCCCTGTCTCTTTACGACACGCGTCAACGACACCAGGCTCGTCCTGTCACACAGCCTATTCAATTTTTATTTACTAGAGCGGAATGTCCGGTGTAATTAAAAGTTTCCGCGATGCGTCGGCCAATATAACACGTTGCAAAACAACCACTAATGACGCAACAAGGTCGGTCTGCGTTAATTGGCATGCACGCGCGAATCAAACTAATCGATATCAAACCACCTGCTTGCCTCATGCTTGCCTTCGTTGTTTGTTCTCCCAGACTCGCGTGCTTTGAGCTTCGAAATGCTTTGAGCTTCTGTATGTACGTATGCACGTGTTGACAACTCTGTGAACGGGTCTCGTTCGATGTCTCTCTGACTCTGTTGGTGCTGGTGTATACCGTAGATGGAGGCCTGCGGAAAATTCCTAGCGAGCCGAAATCCGCGCCGGTGATATTGACCAGCAACCAAGCGGACGCCCCGGAGTTCCTTGCCTCTCAAGGACACTCTTCTCACGGATCACCGAAACATCACGTTGACATTCCATGGATCGACGAGAGCTCGGGTGTTTAACACGTCGACTGCGGAGCCGAAGTCGCGAGGCCGCTCAGTGCGACGGATATTTTCTTCTTCTTAACCCTTGAGCCGCGGGCGATTTTCATCTTTTTTTCTTCTTTTTTTTCGTACAGAAAATCGCGGACGAAATTGATACGTAGACTGCGGATATTCCTGCAGATTCTTAATAACTTTCCGAATACGACTGAAAAAGTAGAACTTGGGGATTTGTTTCGTTTCGTCGAATGTTTGCAACAGGCATCATATCGTTGGATATTTTATATATTTTGGCATTCCACGTTCATTCTGTGAACTTTTGTACCCTTAAACTTCTCGTGAGTGCGTGAAATTCCGCCGTCTATTTATAGCTCAGGTCTATCATAAGGAGATTCTCAATGCAATGGAAAAGAACGACGCCGTAATAACGTGGTCGAAAATTTCGCCGAAATTAATACTGGAACTACGCGGGTCCACGATGTACCTAAATATTTCACGTACGAATCAGTCCAATTCAAGCGATATTCCTTTAAAGAATTGATCTATATAATTATATCTGTAAATTTCTGTACCTACATGAAAATCAATATTAATCGTGGCAAAAATACCAGTGTGTCTTCAGAAAGTTTGATAAACGTCAGTTTGATGATTTCAGTAGTTCTAGTGTTAACACGATGACTGCCATGCGAATCTCATATACTTTTATTGCTTATCTTTAAGACGTTAAAATAAGTGAAACGCGATTTTCGCGTCGTCCGCGGCTGCAGGGTTAAAACGCTTTCACGAGGGTTGATAATTGGCCAAATGAGAACTCAACTCGTGGCCAGTTAGCGAAGCACCACACGCTGTAATTTAAGGCAAACCAAAGATTCCACAAAAAGCTACGACTCGTCTCAAAGTGCGTATCGAGCAGTTTTTTCTACGGATTTTCCGTGGCTGATGAGTTTCAGATGTTCGATAAGAGGTCCTGGTTTGTCCGTCTCACGCTTGTATCTGTTTCTCGTATTGTCCTAATCGCGTGACGTCCTGTCGAACATTGTTGCGCGATACGATCCGATCGAGAGGTTGTTGGTAAAGGGCTATCATACGCATTGAGAGTCAAACGTGGTATTATCATTGATTTGTAATCCTGTATACTTCGTCTCTTCTCAACCAGTTTCCAATTTATGCGCGTAGAAGATCTGAAATAAATTTCTTGCCTTCCAGCGTACACACACTTTTGACTCTCAGTGCACGTACAAAACTATCGCTGAGCCACACATTTACTAAATCATCTTTAACCCTTTGCAATTCTACGTCAAGTTGAGTTTCACCTTCTATTTCGTTCTTTTCTTTTAATAAAAATATGTTAAAACAGATGTGGTTATTGCTCATGAAGATACGAGAACACAGCCAAAATTACGAACACCTTTGAAAATCGTTTATTAAGTGTAGATCGATTAGGATAAAGTGTCGAGTGTCTGGACAGCAAAGGATTTAGCAAAGCGTTCGTAAGCAAATTGAATCGCTGAAACAGTAAGCGAAATTCCTCCAATTCCTGCTTCTCTCATCATCGTTATTATCGAAAGATATTTCAGACATTTGACTCGACAAAAATTTCATTTAACCATTTCATATGTAACCGAGACGTTACACGAATACCCAGGCATCTGTTTTACAAAGTTAAAAAGACGAAAAGCTTCAACTCCAGATACAAACCACCTACCTATGGAGGGCGAAACAAATACGTTTGTAAACGAAGGGTTAAGCAAAGTGGTATTTGTTGGTTGTCGTAAGATAATTTATAAAATAATTCTAAGGCAAACACATGCACATCGAAGTATGCGTCATATCGATTATCCATCGAAATTTATACAAACATTTCTACTCGCTAAGTTCGAAAGATCAAAGCTGAAATTCCTCTAAGTAGAAGACTATTTTGCAGGTATGATAGTAGACGAGGATTTCCTAATGGAGTCTTGTCAGGACAGCCAGTACCACTACGGTCATCGTCCACACCTAAATCATCCTCATCATCATCCAAACCACAATTTAACCTACGTGGACAGCGGCAGAAGCGAAACCAGCGCCGACGAGGCGACCACCTGTCGAAATTCTTGCAGAGACTCGACGTATCACGGACCACCGGTTCCAAATCGAGACCATAGCCACTACAAGATTCTCGATTTAGACGCTGATGGGATCCAGGTGATGGGTGACGTCGATCTACAACACTTGCCGGAGGCGGTGAACAGAGAGATCCTGAAGAACAGCCGCGAGATCATCTTCGAAGAGCCAGAAACATCGAGAGAGGGGAGTCCGTTGTTAATGAAATCGACTAATCGGAAGAACACGAGACACGGTGTTCCGGACGAGGAGAAGAGATCCTTGAACAGTTCCAAGAGGAGTCTCTATCATAGAAATATTCTTCGAGGCTTGGAAGAAGATAAAAGATCTCTGGATGGGTCCAGAAGAAATTTGAATGGGTCCAGGAAGTATTTATTAATTCCCTTGGATAACAAGAACGCGGTGGAGACCGGATACAGGGAGAATTTCATCGTTAATAGAAAACACACGGGCAGCAGAGAGTATTTAAACGCGACGAGGAAGGCCATCTACGTAAAAGGATGCAGGGAGCCCCAAGAAGTGGACGCTAGAGGAAGATTGAACTCCAACGACGACAGGTTGATGATAGAAGTAGAAAAACCTTCGAAATCGTGTCAGCCACAGGAGATATTAGCTAAAGATAAGAGCACTTCGCTGTCGGATCCTGATCTATCGCCGAACGACTACGTTCCTGCTATAAAGTCACCAGTTCCATCGACCTTGTTGCCAATCTCTCCAGTATCCGATCTGTCGCCGGAATCTGGCTTCTACGATGGAACGCAGTGGAATTGCAGCCCGGAGTGCGTTAGAAAGGATCTAAAAATTCCCAACGAACCTGTGATCGCAAGAAATAGAAGGAGTTACGAGAATGCGCAGCTTCAGGACGTGAACGAGGTTTTATCGAGACCTAACAGTGATAATAGCTCGTTGGATAGCGAGGAGTCCAAGAATTTAGTTAGTGAGACTGGTTCTCGTAAATTTGGCGAGAAGAATATTGCCGCGAAGCAGACGGTCCCTTACACGAGCGTCTGAGCAAAGTGTGCCTTTCTCTTAGTGTAACATATCGCTTCCAAGTGCCAGTGCAATTGTGTTGTACAGAATATTGCGTTTTACGTATTTGCAAAGCGGCATCGGAGTCGTGATTGGTCTTACTCGACCCTCGAGCATCAATGATATTGGACACAGCTGTGGCTGGACGCGAGAATCTGAACATTTATTCTTCGGTTCCATCGATCAGTTTGTTTCGCTCTTTCGGGCGAAATTCTCTTGTCCACACTCTCCTTTACCAATATTACTAGTAAAATTCTACAAGTAGAAATACTTGAAGTAGAAATAGAATAAGTGAAATTTTGCAATTGGATTTTACAAATTACAAGTCGTCCGACTATTTCGTTGGACGTGAAGCTGAACGCACGTAATTGTAAGAATCTAAGAATTAATTTAAAATTATAATTAATTATAAAAAGTAGATATACGAAATAAATTTCGACAAATTTCTGAGGAATTCAACAAATTCGTGAAATAAGAATTTTCAATTAGTTTCACATAGTTCATTGTGCTCTGAGGGTTGAGAAAGTAACCAATGTGTTTCCGTACAGACATTCTTCGTGTATGGCAGTGATTATACAGAAAAGTGATAAACGACAGAGCTACAACAAACAAGCGACGGCTAAGGCATAGAAAATAAATCAAAATTATTTTCATTTATTTTCTATCGTTCAGCCGTCACGTATTTCATCGCTGTGCTTCTTATCGCTCACCGCTTAGCGTTTATCGCTCTTCTATATAGTCACGGCATAAAACGCGTAACTTTTCCAACAATATATTATAAGTATCTGTGAATTTATATTCTATAAATTAAGTAAAAGATAGGCGGACAATTATTTTTGCTATTTTACGATGTTTGTAAATTACACTAAACCGCAGGTCGGTTAGAAGCTTCCATGTGTAATAATTAAAAGAGCCAGTCAAATTGCTCGTTCAATTTAGTAAAATTAATCTTCTAGAAACGAAACGTGGATATAATCGTTTTTGTTCGAACGGCGAGGCTTTCGAGAACTTGGCTGAAAACGCTTCACGAGGTAGTTTCGAAAACGAAGCATACGACGCTCTAACCATTAATTACATAATTAACCGTCATTTTAATTAAAACTTGGGAACTGAAATATCGAAGCTCTTGGAGATTTCATTAATGAAAATTATCAAACAATTCAGGAGGAACCGGCGAATTTAAGATTAAGTTATCTAAAGTCAGCATATTTCAGCGATAGATTTAGGTATAAAGATCGACTAGATGTAACAAAAGTACCTAGCAAACTATCGAAGGGTATATTTTTACAATTTATCATGCACAAACGCTGAGGTATTAAATTAACGATACTCTGACTGAAGTCATCGATACGTCAGTTACGTCCATGCCTGGCAAAGCATCAGTGTTCGAACGAAACTTCGTAGATTTAGCGATGCCATTTAATTCCTGTTAATTCTCCCGTAAATTCACCCATTAAAGACCAATTTGCCTGATATAGGCAAATGAAGAAGAAAAATCGAACGAGTCTTTGGAATTTCATTTCGTAACCACGACATTAAAAAATGAAATTCAATGATTTACTTCGATCAAAAACAACAAAAAGAAAATATATATATATAGATATTTCAAACGAGTAGTCTTTAGTGGGTTAATTTGACGATTTATGGCGAAAGGAACCGTGTTGGTTAAACAATTCCACGTACTATACTTCTAATTATGGTAGATGAAAGATAGCCACTATAGCGAAGAAAAAGAAGTGCCTTGTTTTAACTTTCCATTTCCACGAGAGTGAGGGTAACGAACGTTCTCACCGCCAAAACAAACTAGCCTCGTTTAATATTTATTGCTTGCAAGGTATCCTAAGCACTAGGTCGACGTTTGTATATAGAAACGTTCCCAGTTAAAAAGACACTATCGATCGCGAGGATAGGTTTGCACGAAATCGACAGCCGCTTCGAGAGCTTCTCAGCTATGTGATTCGATCGGCACAGCGAACCAGATCGAATTATTCTGATATTATTTAGACGGAGTGTGCAGAGGAACCTGAAATGGTAGAGCTCCGAGTGTTCCTCCGGGACATGGATACCTGCCATCGTGACTTCTAGCATAAATTGTGAAACTCTTATTTGTAATAAAGACCATTCGAAATCTACGGGAAATTGAATTTTTTCCATTCTCTGAATTTCGTCGTTAAAATTCTTCCTCGTTTCGCTTTATCTTTTTTCGAAAAAATTTATAACGCCAGCGTTTGCCCTCAGTTCGACGTGTGGACTCGTCATTGCTTAAGTTTAACTACGCGTCCCGTAAGCGATTTTTGAAACTAAAGTTCACACGTTAAGAGATCCTTCGTGTATCACGTTCTACGTACCAATTCATTTGGAAACGCGTCTGATAAGCGGAAGGACGTGAGAATGATAGTATCGAGTGACCATCGAAATTAATATATCGAGAAACAAGCAATCATCGCCGAATAACCTACGTACGCGATTTTATCGCGCGAAGATTCTCATATCGCGTGCTTTCGTCGGCCGGAACGCGTTTTCGATGCTCCACTTTGAACATTATGCCAACAGCGCAACGCAGTCCACCTCCGTAGTCTGGCAAATCGTCGTCACTCAATTTAAATACGGCCAATTATTACGAAATGCTGACTTGGCGAACGAAACTAACTGCATAAACGACCAGGGAGGAGAACAACATTAGCAGTGTGAAAGTATCGACATTATGCCGAGCACGAAGGGTAAGTGATCGAAGAGAAGCCACTTCAAAAACCATTACTATCGTCGTTTACGCTCTTACAATATTTTCGCTTGAATTTCGAAAATTTTTCGCTGCCGGGAACTGAATTGAATTCACCGCGTGGTAATTTTTTTTTTGGCAAGGCCGGTTTGAAGTTAAAATTAAATCGGAAATAATAATAATAATCGACGAACTGAAACAACGAAGAGC